>NW_019739949.1:224998-252606 GCF_002891405.2 Cryptotermes secundus
AGTCCAGAACCTTTTGTCTTCTCGTCTGTTGTCCAAAAACATAAAAATTAGAATATACAAAACTATAATTTTGCCTGTGGTGCTGTATGGGTGTGAAACTTGGTCTCTGACATTAAGGGAGGAACATAGACTGAGGGTGTTTGAGAACAGGGTGTTGAGGAGAATATTTGGACCAAAGAGAGATGAAGTCACAGAAAGTTGGAGAAAACTGCATAATGAGGAGCTTCATAACTTGTACCCTTCTCCAAGTATAATTAGAATGATCAAGTCAAGGAGGATGAGGTGGGCAGGTCATGTAGCACGAATGGGGGAGACGAGGAATGCGTATAGGATATTGGTGGGAAAGCCAGAAGGAAAGAAACCACAGGGAAGACCAAGGTGTAGGTGGGTGGACAATATTAGAATGGATCTTAGAGAGATAGAATGGGATGGTATGGATTGGATAGATCTGGCTCAGGATAGGGACCAGTGGAGGGCTCTTGTGAACACGGTAATGAACCTTCGGATTCCATAAAATGCTGGGAAACTCTTTGAGTAGCTGCAGAATTGGCGGCTCCCCCAGAAGGGCTCAGCTCCATGAGTAAGTAAGTGGGCTGGACTGTGCTTGAAAACAGATATTGATGTCCAGGCTATGGTATAAGCAATTGGCTGTCTAGATAAGATATAATTTGTGAACATGAGAAGAACTGACTTAATCTAGGAGATGAAAGAATGTTAATAAATTAATAATAGCATTGGAAAAGTAACTGAACTCTGTGCAGCTTTCATTTTCTGCTAATTTGTTTATTACATTAAATTGTGTGCCTTTGTGACCTGTCTACTAAAATTACTGTCTCTGCAATAATGCATACAATATAAAGAGTGCACACACACCCTCCTAAAATCCTGGTTTGAAAGGTTGTATGGTTATTAAGTTAATTTTAAAATGTTGGGGAATTAGGATATGCATGAAATTAATCACAAGAGAACCGCAAACATGTTCAAGAAATTAAGATTATGGTTTCAAGAGGAAAATAAGTCTTCCACCCAGAAGATGGTGGCAGCATGTTCCTTTGAAAATTTGGTAAATATCTACCAGACTACATGGCATTACATCTAAGGAGACTGTAATATTAATATTCACCACTTGAAAACTCAGATCTCATATTAAAGAAACTCTGGAAAGTGCATATATTATTTATGTTGCTAGAGTAGTGTCCATTACTGTTGAGTTTCCACAATTTGTTTCTGCAACAAAGCATGAAAACATATAAACATGTCTGTATTTGTGTGAATGAGATGCTTACTCTGTTGTAGTTGCATATGGTTAGTGATTCCACTATTTTCATAATCCAGTAGGTACTTATGATAGTACTAGTGGACAATTCCCACTGAAATTCAACAGAAAATAATTTCTTTCACATCTTCATCATTCAACCCCTTTAACCTTTCCTTTGACCTTTTCATAACTTTATTTCCTTCCCTTCTTTTTGTTCTCTTATTTGTCTGTCATATCATTCCTTTCCCCCTTCCTTCTTTCTTGTGTTTCATATTCCTTACAGTTAATGTGAATAATGCTTAAAACAAGCTGTTACAGAAGAAAACCAGTTAAAATACTCGATATTATGCCGTGTAGGAAGTTTGGGGATGTTTCAGAGGAATGTACTATCCTTCAAAGAAAAGAAGATGAGGCAAGTGGTATACAGAGCTCTTGGTCTTGGCCACTCTACTCTTCATTTAGCTTCAGAGTACCAAAGACAACAGCAAGAGTCATCTGAAAACCATGCCAATGTTAGCAGCTTGCCCATTACATGTGGGTGGACCTAGGTTAATTGCCTTGCCATCTCCCTGTTGGAAGACAGTACACTGACTGCATATTTATGCTTGAAATGTAACCTGAACAAGCAAGCAGTCAGCTTACTGCTTGCTTGCTTTACTCTTTGACCCAGAGAATGGAGGCAATAAGTTCCTCAAAATCTGCAAACTTCTGCCAGACTTCATGGTGTCACGTCCTGCAAGTCAGTAATCTTTATAGTTACTCTCATGACAACCTCAAATCTCACAATGAAAGTATTGTTTCACAGCAGTCTTCTGTTCTCTGTGAGTGCAAAGGAAACACACACACAAGTATGGATCACCTTATACGTACCAGTATAGTATACGTCAACAAACATGGACTTCGATGCTGAAGCACCTTCAATCCATTTTCATTTGAACAATTCAATATCTAAAGCTACATTTTTAGAAACAACAACTGAACTGGACACATGAAGTGTCACAATTTATGTAGTGATGCCTTTTCAACTAAATAGCATTGAATGGACTATGACTGATGAACAGAATACAATGTGAAAGAAAGACATGTTAAAGGGCATTATCCCCAGAATATCCTTTGAGGGGCTGAGGAAAATCACACAAAAAAGATACCACTATCAGGATAGCTGATCTTTGGGCCTGGTTTTGGACAGTATATTTGGAATAAAAAGCCCTAGCACTAACTGCAATGTAATGTGAAAACCAGTAAAAAATTGTGTAGCTCCCTTGCAATAAATAAGCACAAGATAAAATCTGTTATTAAGATTATGGCCTTTTGGAATGTAATGGGTAGTACATAGGAACCTTGTGCCTCCATCTTTAGAGCAGAAGAAAAAGTTAGCCTCCTCTACCCTGAAGGTGATGGCAGGAGGTCACTCTGAAATATTAGGTACTATACATCGAACTGCATGCCATGGCATCCCAGAAGACTGATCTTAGTACTCACACCATGAGAACATTAGATCTCTTTTAAGGTTCTAATGTGAGCTCCTTTCGCATGAGCATTTCCACTGTCCCACTTTCTTTGGCAAATATTAGTAAACCATCAAATTAAAGGGAACTGTTTCAACACAGCCACAAGAATAATCAATGGCTTGCTAAGATGCACCACAAATCATAATTGCTTCAGTTTATAAAAAAACATCAATTCAGCAAACAACAATATGAAGAGAAATGGCAATCCATAAAGACCTCAAAACTATGCTGTGTGGTCTATTCTAGATAAAGTGAAAGTGACTTTCTGTCCCTTAAGAAACTTTCCTTATCATCCTTTCCAGTGTTAGACCTATTGAACCACATTTTAGATATTACAAAACATAAACTTTCAATCAATTCAGAGGTCTTCTCTCAACCTCTTTTTCCTTTTGGTTGATCTTGGCCCTCTACGTTTCTATAGCGTTGGGAACCGGGTGGGCCAATTGGCCCTTTTCTGATGCGTTGTGTTGCAACCCACTATATCTCGCTGTGTGGCCATGTTGCATCATAACTACTGCGTAGTTGACCTCGGGAATGTTTGCTAGCTTAGTCAGTAACATGATCACGCTCATTTCCTGTCACACCCTAAAGAAAAAACAACTGGTCCGCAATGTGTTAATGTCCTTTTGAATACTGTCACTGGGTTTTTCACTCTCTTCTTTATGAAATGATGCTATTTATGGAATTTTTAGTTCCCTCGTAATTTAATTTCTTCATGGTTCAAAAGGTTGTAGCCCACAGTCCTTTTCATAAAACACATTTCTGCTGTTATCCATCCTATCTCATAAGAAATGTGAAATAGATAAATATGACGATTTGTGGTGTGGCAAAAGAATATCTTGTTGACACTTTGCAAGTTCATCAGTTCAGATTTTTGAGATGTTGATCTTGTTCTTGTTTTTGGGTGAAGATGTCACGTGGAACTGGGTTGTGTTACTGATATTTCAGAGGAATCTGTTGCCTCCATCTTCAGAGTTAAAATGACTGGGGTGAGGACAGTCACAGATTATGGACAAAGTGACAGGACAGTGATCACTCATAATCATGGCAGAGGGATAGGAAACTGTGGTATCTTGGCCAATAACACATGCAAGAATCCATTTCCACATAGTGGCAAGATTCAAAAACAGGCTCAACATCAGCACTGATTTGCTATGAAAGCTTAAAATCAGTAGTCAAATTTCACATGAAGGAGCACAAATTTTTTTGCTACATCATATTAACCAGCATGCTGAACAGTTGCAGACATAAACCTGCTGGATAAGAACAGTCCTCAGGATCAGGCATATTCAGCAAGTTTTAAAATGCATGGTGATATGTAAATTCACAATATCTCATCTAATGTAAATATGGAAATGATATTACTCTATTATATTAAGTTCTTTCATAGGTATAAATTATTCATGAAGGTGAAACTGAAAGTCTCTGTTGGAAATAACTGTAGTGAATAATGAGACATTTAGTTCACTAGTTTTGAAAATATGTGCCAAGTTCTGCAACCATCAGTGCATGTTAAAACAGTGTGACACATGAGACAGGAGCTTTGCAAAGAAAGCAGATATTTCTGACTGAAGCTCAGAACCTCTGCTAAGCATGTGTGCTCTAAGAAGCCACCTTAGCTTGTGTGCAGTAGCAGTGCTGCATGTTCACTGTACATTTTCAAAATTCTTATGTTCAGAACTTAATATGGTATACTATTTTTATGACTTTGCCAAGCATATTTTTCAGGCTTGTTTACACTATGTTAACTAAAGGCGCTTCTTGGTGAAACATGAAGCAACAAAAACTTTCATATGGGCTATGTGCCTTACCATTTTTCCAGTCACTGCTATGGCTGTATCTGTACAAACAGTGACACATTTTTACCAACTGTTTTCATTTTGCTTCATGCAGGCATCATTGGCATTACACAGTTCTTCATTTGTTGTGTGGCTTTCAGTAAACCGTCCTGAATTTTATTTTGATAGCAGTAACAGACAAACACAACTGACAGTGCCAGTCAGATAATCTGTTTGTTACAAGGAAAAGCTATTATGCAATTTAGTCATGTGTTCTCTGTCAACTGGTAGATCTTGAATGTAATGGTGAACAGTTTTACTGAACTGTCTCTTCACATGATTTACTTTCACCTGCTCATACAGCATTCACTCTGCCATTTCAATACTACATGGTTCACTTAAGGTTTCTGCAATTGTATACACTTCCCCTGCATGTGGTAACTCACCCTGTAAAAGGACACAGTACATTTTCTGTGTTACTTTTTGTAGCTTCTGGCATTAGGAGCTGACAATGGTTTGGTGCTCTAAGCTTCCACTTCAGAAACTTGTGCCTGGACTCTTCACTCTGGGTAGTTTCATGATGCTCATGAAGTTTAGCAGGAAACACGGAACTGATCGATGACGCTCTGTTACATGTAGCACACTGTACATCAGGATCCAGTGCCTGGAGATACCAGCAACGAACAGGATTCAAAGTACTCCTGCTTCTTATTCATTGCATCTGTAGTCAAACCACTATGCAAGGGTAACATGTCTGGAGCTTTTCAACTGATGCCTTTGGATGATGATATTGAAGCCTGAGATTCACTTGTCCCTTCAGTTCTAGCTGTAGCTGTACTAGATTTTTCTTTGACATACCTTCCTGTAGTTGTCAATCCATTATGAAATGTGACTGGATACAAAAAGGGTGTATCACCACAAGCAATGGCAGTTAAATGAAAAAATTAAGTTACAAAGTGAGAGAAAAATAAACATTACATGTTTATTTCTACACATTGAACAGATCTAAGCTACTAGTTTAAGACAACAAATTCACATCTTTCCAATAGAAGCAACAGAACTGTGAATATGTCTCTTATTTACTGGCCTCACTTGGCAAGCACATGCTAGGTAGAGAAGTTCGTTACTACAGTCTCTATAGCAGACATGTCAATCAGGATATCGCACTACTAAAGAATCTTCCCATTTCTGTTAATAATATAATAATTCTTACTCCAGAATTTTGCAAAATAAAAAAAAAAATCACCTGGATGTTCTGTACAGATTCCATGAAGCAAAATATGGTAACCATCATACCAGATTATACAAATGTAATTTCGACAACTGTATCTCATCTAATATTGTGTAAAACCCAGGTTGAAATTTCTGCTTTTGCTAGCCAGCCACCAACCTACTAATGCAGTCTGATGTTACAGTTGGAGGAGTACCATGATTTGCCTCAAGATGGATCTGATGATTTCAACGATGAGGATGAAGACGATACACCTGTGGCTGTACCCACGAAGAGGCTAGGTGGAAAGAGCTTCCACATGCAAGTTATGGATGACTGATCAAGTCCTACATTATTACAGGCTACATTAATAATCCCTTAAATTAAGGGAAATGAATCTGGTCTGATACAATAGAAAGACCAAAAGAAACTGATTAGTAAGGCTGCTATTGCATAAGCCAGTGGACATGTGTGACATGCGTCACTCTTCTGATTTATGGTGTATGACAAGCTCAGTATAGGCCAGTCATCTAGTGAAAACAAAGTGAAAACAAAATGGCAGTGCACTATTACATCTGCATTAACATGAATTACAAAATTCCGTAATTACATTAGCATTGCTATACCACAATGAAAGACATTGCTCTTTGTGCTCACTGTAGTAGAGGCTAAATAAATAGGGTATCAGGTTTAATGCTCTATGTAGATGCACTAGTTGGAGAGTGACTTTGTGAGAGGCTAAGAAACAGAAGCTCTAGCATCTGATGTGAAGGATGGTGTCTGGAATACAAATGATCTAGTGTCATAAGTATACATAAGCAGTTGATGTAGGCCTGCGTGACATATTTATTAGACATATTGCCAAACTCAGTTAAAATTAGACATACTCCACTGTAGGAAATCCTGTTAGTGTTTCTTAACTGTTTGACACAGCTCACATTCGCTACCCCTGCTGCAGGAGGATCAGTCTTTGCATGCGACCTCATTGAGTGAAGGAAGCTATGTATATCTAGAATTCTGAAGTAGTTCCTTTGTAACTGGCAGTTAAATCAACAGCCTCCACTTCCTATCTTCTCTCTGACACTAGGTCATTCAGATGCTGGGAATCCCATAAAGCAGAAGTTTTCAGCGGAAGTACAGAATGCAACACTGTCTGCTGAAATGTCAGCCATTCCCTGAGAAAAATATTACATAAATTTTACATATCATAATATGATGCCATATAAGTTGGGAAGTTGTCCTGAGTGCAGACCTTCTCGTGGTCCACCATGGTACCATAAAAGGTTAAGAGGAAACTCGAACTCATACAAATGACAGGGACGATGTTGTTGCAATCCAGATGGCAGAAGCCAATGTATTAATGATTTACATAGAACAATCTGAAGTCTATTATGGTCCAATATAATTTACTTGCAGCTTTATATGTTACCCTGTGATTGCTCATGTCTCATGTTTCGTAGGCCAAGCATTGGATTTCTACAATACTGTTATAATAACCAGAGCCATGGCATTCAGCCCTGTAGAAACAGATTTCAATTTCCCTATCCAGGGTTTAAACACAAATATTATGTTTTTGATCATTATCCATCATCTTGTCTTTATCTAAAAACTGTCCTGTTTATTTTTCAAAACACAGTGTTTCAGAGACTGGATTCTGTCTCTGTCTTCACGTAAAACCTACTCATTTGGGCCCAATCGATAGAGCTAGTCCCTGTCTCTTGACTTTCAGATCTTGTTTAAACACAGCTGTCAATTCAAAAGCACAAGGAAATTTAAAATTCTTATCCCAGGACAATACAGGATATTTTATTTCTTGATGTGAACACCATCATTTTCAGCTCTCTCCTTCATGTAGTTTGCTAAAGCCAGCAGAACAAGAGCAGGTTCAAATAACAAGGGTCTGCAACCATTTAATCAGATCAGCTGTTGACCTGGCATCATCTATCACATCAGTATTGAATTGTACAGAGAGGAAAAAGTAGATAAGCTCATAGTTATAAATAATTTTAGTACTTGGAGTTCAGTAGAGGGAGTTAGATTATAAATGCCACTTACTATGAGATCTGTGTGACTGTGAGTTCAGGTAGGATGACAGCCAGACACTCCTCCTGTCAAGTTAGGCTGAGGTTCATACACTGGCAAGTAACTGTCTTCTGGAAGGTGACAGACAGGTACAAATGTTTCTAAGCAATCTGCTGCCCCATCTTCGTGACAGAAGTAGAGATAGCAGCTTCCTCCAAAACACTGATAACCTCTCTACCAAACTACACAGCACCACATCCCATGAGTATAATTTTCAGAATGTAGAGCATGCTTCATGGAAGTGTTACCCAGAAAACTCACTGTATGGGATCATCTAAACAAAAATATTTTGTATTGAGTACATAATGGAGATTCATTAGAAATAGACTATGATAAAGTAACACTTAATACAACAAGTCATCATTCAATAAATGGCCAGATTTCCCTACATGATTAGTGTAATGGTAATAATGACTTTTATTCAGTTGGGATAAAGAAACTTTGATAAGATATGGGGTGCAAGGCTGACCACTTGTTACTATCCACTTCTAACTCCTCTTCCAAAATGTTGTGTATATAGCTAATTTTGTTGCAGATAAGTAGCTTATAGCCCAAAATCTTCTTCCTGTTTTAGATTAGATTTATAATGCAATTCAACTGCTAGTTTTCATTACTTACTAAATTTATATGTGAGATAACTCCCTTTACTGCTTTCCACACAGTATTAGTATTTAGCATTAACAGTATTTATCTTGTATCCTACTGTCTGTGCCTATCTGCAATTAAGTAATACAATTCATGCCTGTAAAAACATGAAATCAAATGCCTTAAAATATTAGACAGCTGTTTTATTTCTGATTCATGTTGCAGGGTTCAGTGGCTCTGCAAGTGTATAGTAATATGAACTTGTGTGCAGCTTCTCTCCTCCCATTTTGTTTTTATCTGATTGTAAATACTTCTACTTTATTTTATATTTAATCTTAACTAAATAGTATCTTAATTTAACATGAACTGCCAAGTATTAAAGCACTTGTTTATTTCTTTTTAAGATTTGAAATTTAATTTTGTAAGTTGTATTGTATTTCAATGACAATAGTTACTGCTATATTATAAAAGAAAAGTCATCCCAAGAATACTCTTGTTTTAGCATTTATGTGTTATTAGTCTGAGTTCACTTCATAGTCTGTGTGCAAGCATTAGATTGGACCCTTGAATGGAAAATGTGAGCCAAGATTTGCACATTTACCTTAGTCTTCCAACATGTGAACACTCACTCTCTGTTAAGAGTGTCTGTAAGGACAGAGCAACATTTGAAGCCTGGAATTAATCTAAATAATATTTAAAAATTCAGTTCCTACTTCAAGTAATACACTGTTTACTTTTACAAAGACAAACTGGTTGATGTTGTTCAAGGAAATGTGTTTTTTCCTAGAATTGTATAAAGTCCATAACTATATTGTGAGCAAAATACAGAGTTCATGGCTGCTAAACCAGATGGTACATATAGAAACCACTGAACTTTAGAGGGTTACATTAGGAACAAGGAAATGCAGCTCTTGCATTTTAGAACAGTCAAGGGTTCAATTAGCACCTCACAGTGTGGATCCATAAGATTCATTAGGTTAGTTCATGTATTAGTGACATTTTGATGCCAGCAAAGTTAAATGTTTTCTTTAAATTTTCCTGTGTTTTTCATTTCCCTTCTATGTCTTTGCTAGCAGGCACTGTGACTAATATATTCTGACACATCCTGTTGGAGATGACATGTCATAAACATGTATATGCAGAGTGGTGAAAATGTAGTGCTACGGTGTAAGACTACCTCCATGTTTATGTATGATTTGGAGCCCTGTATCATTGTAGACTAATGGCTACCATGGTGAATGCAAAGATCACATCTCTAATAGACACCCTGGTCAACACCATGACACTGCTTGCTTATATGCTAAAGGCTTTGCAGTCATGCAAAAATAACCTGCCATGGCAACTCACATGAGTTACAGCTGTACTGCTACTTTTGCACCATTCCGTATTATAAAACACCAACACCAACCCTGGGCTGTATGTTTAGCACTTTCACTGCTAGTAAAGTCAGATATATATTGGCAGTTATTCAACTAAACTTAAGAATTTAGAGATCTACACATATTTTCATTCTTGAAGACAAATATTTTACCTACAAAACTCAACTTGTATCATGCATTTACATCATACTTTTTTCACAATTTATGGTCTTTGTCCATAATCATATTTTCTAAAAGAATATAATATTTTGGAAACTGGATCTGGGTGGAGAGCCATGTGCTCTGTTGTGTCCCTTAGAGCTAATCTCAGTCACTTGACTGATTAGCTAGAACAGGCCTGAATGAGAACATGCTTTCTTGCCCTTTCACCTTAGGACAGAAACAGATACACTGTGTTCCTTTAGAACATTAGATGATGGACAAAGTCTAGAAACTATTTAATTCCAAGTGTAATCTGTTCTTAGAACCCTCTAGAATTGAGTCACACTTTTAACAAGACCATGCGGCCCAGGTGTCTTTAAGCTGGCGCTCATGCGCTCATGTCTGGCATGCCAGCCAACCAGTGTTATGACAGTCATGCTTGACAACAGGATTTGGTGTTGAACAGCCTTTGAACAGAGCACACATGAGGCACACTACCCTTTTTCTTCCGTAGCCACCCAAAACAGTCTTGACTGCCAAATGTATATAACAGGAATACTGATGTTTCCATGGCAGTTTGCAAATTGGAGATACAAAGGGTTAGTACATAGTATCCACGTGTTGTGGACAGAGGGCATTTCTGTTGTGTTGATCTTAAAAACCCTGAAAGTATTGCTTCTAAAAACTTGTATTGATTTTGTAGTAAAATGACATTCAGATGAACTCTCTTATAGATAATTTATATTTTATTTATTTAGTCTGAGAGTGTTGTAACTGTGTACTGCATACAGATAATCATGAACTCTTGTTGGAAGATAGTGAGCAGTCCTACAAGCAGAGGACTGAATTTCACATTCCTCCATGCCTTCTCTTGTTTCCACTGAGACAATAGTAAATCAGACCAGACTGATCAGTTGCTCTGCTCTTTACACAATGTTTCATTAGCGATTCAGTCAGTTCCATCCATGTTCTGAGTTTGTACCATATTCAGAACTAAGCACAAGTTCAAAAAATTCTGCTGAAGTGATCTTAATTCATGCCTCTTTACAAATATAGTCTCTGTACCCCTTAGGGCAGAGCTGGGTAGTTCAGTCAGTACAATGAGTAGGCTACATGCTAGACAACCAGATAATTTGGGTTTGATTCCTGGTGAGGGAAGAGATGTTTCTCTTCCAGAGTGGATCTCTGTTGATTCCCTAGCTTCCCATTCCAATTGAATGGAATATTTATACCTTCAGGGAATAGTTTCTTTTAAAAATAATTCTGGGGCTGATGATACCAGGGCTCTTTCCCCGGGACTAAAGCAGCTCCATAGTAATGCTAACTACTCATCTACATCAAGCAACAAAAGTTAAGAAAGGCAAAGGCTCATAGTGTCCTGTAGTGCAAGTTGTAGCATCAACTATGCTATAGCACTCCCAAGTGATTACATTGCCCAATAATATGTCATAAATTCATTTCAACATAAGAATAATTTATATTCTAATAAAAATAAATCTCAGAATGAAAATTTATGTTTCTTACTGTTGAAATTTCTATGTACTGTTACATGTTATAAAATTGTAATAATTCTCAGTAGAAAAATAAAAATTCATTTAATGTTAAGTAATATTAAACAACAATCAAAATGTCACATTTAATCCATTTCAATGCAATTTGGTGTATACAGATCATCTTTTTGGGCAGTCATTGTTAAAAATAAATATTTTGTCTGTTACAGTTGTTTAAATGTTTACCTTCAGGCATGAAGAATACAGTAAAACCTCAATTATCTGACCTAAACTGAACTGAAGGGTAGTCAGATAACTGAAAATATTGGATAATATCAATAACAACACAACTGTATGAAACAATAACATATAAATACATAGCATTTAGTTCGTAACAACAGTAACAAGAAGAAATGCAATAGTAAACTTTCATAAATGAAAGTCTCACACATACATAGTAAAACCTTGAAGTTCATTGTTTATAAAAGCTCAAGTTAAGTCAGATAACATGGAATATTGGATAACAGTGTCAGATAATTGGGGTTCTGCTGTATACAGTTTTCCAATGTTGGAACATTTACTTTCTCTAATATTTACACATTAATTTGTCTGAGCCATAAGTGGACTGAGAATATTAGTCATAGTAGGAAGATTGGTAGTGCATAAATAAATTCACCAAAATGTGAATATATATGAATTAGGAATTGCTGAAAGATGGAAATAGGTGAATAAAATCTACAAATAGAACAGTATGGTTGTTAATGATAAACTGATGCAGCAGAAGGGGGTCAGAAATTCCAGACTTTTGTAAAATGAATGTGACGTACCATTTCCAACAGGTATCACCAGGATTGTGGGAATATGTGTCCACACATTACTTGTAGATACAAGCTGCAATATGTTCACAAACAGCAGGTTGCTAATCGTCTATATATATGTAACCTTTCACATGTTAATTTCTCAAGATTTAATAATTGCAAGAATGATGGTCAGCAGAGGGGAACTGTCAGTTAAAGTGGGCTCCATACTTTGAGCTGTGGGGGCCTGGTATTCTTGACATGCCAAAAACTCAGTCTTTGGTAGGGGTGAAAGTTTCAGTCTGTGAGCTGAATACCCACACTTAAATCTGACTGAGATATTTATGGAGAAGTAATTGTCACACTGTTTGTGAACACGAATCTGTCTGCAACTAAAATGTTATGAGATGTGTGTGTGTGTGTGTGTGTGTGTGTATACATGAGTATCTATGGTAGCACAGTATCAAATCTGTCTTCTACACCTATGAGAGACTGAGACTAGAATTTCAAAGTTGTTTTGTGCAAAATAAGAATACTGTTAAAGAATAGTAATAAATGAATCAATGATATTTGTATATTCCCAAGCATGTTCATATATTACATATGTCAGAGAAGCAAGTCATCCCATAATGTAGTTTTCTAGGTTATGGCACCACACATTATGGCCAGAGGAACATAAATTCTGTCTAAAACATGCGTCAGGATATGTCATACCTTGGGCAGGCAGCCTCTCAGATGAGAAGTCTTGCATGTTCAAAGAGATCTCAAGAATGGTGACGTTGATTTCCATTGTATGCCGAAGTATGATCTGGTTACTTTCTAATGATGATGTATGATGTACCAATCTATAACACTGTCTGAGATGATGATATACCCCCCTTTATTTGTGTATTAGGCACACAGTACTGTCTCCATCAGCATTGTAGGAGTGACCCAAATTCGGAATGTGGAAAAGTTGTGTGTGGTTGTATGGGAGGAAGGGTTGTAAATGGATTGTGGAGGACAGGACTTACAAATCAGAGACAGTGATTGGAAACAAAAGATAGGGTTCTGAATGGGTCAATAGGAACCATGGACCTTATGAAGCACAATTACAAAAAGGCCCTTTGAACATATTCCCTACAAGGTAGTTAGGTGCAGTTCACTACCTGTTAGCCAGCTATTTGTCCCTAAAGTGGCCAATTTTTAAAATTATCGTGACTTTTAAGACATTTATGCCATCTAAATGAATAAATGATATAAACTCCGTCTCAAGTGCAAACAATATATTTTGTATCTTTGATCTTGCTCCCTACACTACATGTTTCGGCCTCAGACGGCCATCATCAGGTGTATAACACTCACATCGCTGTCTAAATGAAGGCAATATAAGCACATACTCTTTGAAGTATGCAAGGTAATCCAGGATGGACAAACATATTGTGACATCACAGCTGAGGACCATAGGCAGAGGAAAGCCACTTCAAGGTTTGTTCTTCCAAAGTTCCTCTTCTGTCTATTCAGAACGTGAATGAGGGGCTTCATGACCTGCTGAAGGGGAAATATGAGGGCTATTCAGAAAGTAATCTCTCTTTATTTTAGGCAACTAATGTAGGAGTGGGGGAGAGTTTGCACATGAGGTAGAGTCACATGACTCACTGCCTTGTAAATCATCATCATAACTGGTCACCTAGTGTTTGTTCTTATCTCTACAGAGTAAGTTATGATGTGTCCTGTGACTGATTATTCTGCCAGTTGTGAAATTCATGCTGTCTTCTGCTTTCTTCACACTAAAAACAGAGTGCTATGGAAATCCATCATGAATTATGCACGGTTTATGGACAAAATGTAATGAGTAAAAGAACTGTAAGACAATAGTGCAGAATGTTCAAAGATGGGTGAACAAATGTTTATGATGAAGACCAAAGTGGTCAGCCATCTATATTGAGTGATTATGTTGTTCAAAGTGTTGATCAAAAAATTTGTGCAGGTGAACTTCCACAAATTTTACACAATGTTCTCCAGGAGATCATCATAGTTAGGCTAGACTATTACAAGATTTGCACAAGGTGGGTTGTGAAAATGCTCATGGGTGTGCACAAAATGTTGAGAATGGCTTCAGTTTTGACTTTTTAGAGTCGATGAAGACCCATCATCTTTGTCAGCAACCTGGGGACCACCAGACCAGCATGGCAGGAGGGGTGTGAATAATTATTCTGGTGGAGCTGTGGGGTTAAATATCAATGAAGCTCCACACATACATAAGGATTCCACCCCTTTCTGTGTTTTCATGCTCTTCTTTGCAGGGATTATCCATCTGCTGGTGGAAGAGACGAACAGGCACTGCCACCAGTACCTAGACAGACTTCAAGACGGACCTTCTCTGTGGCCTGACGTGACTGATTCCGAGATGTATCTGTTTCTAGGAATAATCATTGAAATGGGACATGACATTAGAGACAGACTAAAGGACTACTGGTCGACTGTAGAACAATTTTCCATGCCTTTCTACTCTAAGACAATGAAACGCGACCGATTTCTTCACATTCTTCGTTTTCTACATTTTGCAGACAACAGGACAGAAATTGACAGGAATGACAACAGTTATGACCGACCATGGAAAATTCGGACCATTTTCGACACTCTCGATGACGCATTTGAAAAATATTATAACCCTTCCGAACATTTGGCAGTTGACGAAATAATAGTTAAATTCAAGGGAAGGGTGATTTTTAAGCAGTACATTCCGAAGAAACACAAACGTTTCGGAATCAAAATTTTCAAAATTTGTGACGCCGCTGGGTATATGTATGACATGAAAGTTTACCTAGGAAAAGACAGGACACGTGCCGACCAAGACATAACAGCGACACATGCTACAGTTATGGACCTATGCAGATGTATTGAGGACATAGGTCACAAACTGTACATGGACAATTTCTTTTCATCACCAGACTTGTTTGACAAACTGATGACAAAGGACATAACATGCTGTGGGACAGTCAGACCTAATTGGAAGGCCTTGCCTGACGATTTCAATGAAGACAATTTCGACATTCATGTTAGGGTGAGACAGAACTTGACAGCACTTGTTTGGAAGGACAAATGTGACATTTACATACTAACAAACATGCACTGTCCTCCAGCAGAAGGCAGTTTCTGTGATGAGCATGGAAATGCCATCAAGCCAGCAATTGTTGACTACAACACGCACATGGGTTATGTCGACAAAGCGGAGAGAATGGCAAACAGTTATAGCATCAGTCGTTGGACCTGGAAATGGACAAATGAACTATTTTTCCATCTCCTGGATCTGACGATTCTGAACAGTTTCATCCTGTTGTCATCCTGTGGCGCGAAATTGTCACACAGAATTTTATCTCGCCCTTGTGCACAACATGCTGGAACATGTTGCAAGGGGTCCACCTCGCCCTCAACGGTTCATGGGTTGACCTCCTGCTGTGTCATTGGCGATATCTCGATTAGAGGAGGCCACTTGACATCACTGCCCAACTTCCTCTAATACGAGACTGAGGTGTTGTGTGTGCTCTTCGCATGGGAAACGGAGTTACATCCGGATGAAGTGCATGAATTGTGACATTGGACTCTGCATTTCCGGATGTTTCCAGCGGTACCACATGAAGGCAACATTCAGTTAGATGATGCAGAAGGGAAGACTGTCTACTTATAAAGCTGGTGCCCAAAAATAATGTAAGTAGAACAAGAATTTCTATCTTGAAATCAGATTTTAAAACACTGTGTGCATGCATGGACCACTCGGCTACACTTAAAAGTCTCCATATGGTGTCGCTGTGCTCGTAAAGGATAAAGTTGATAGCAGTGATATCCCCCGATAATTACTACAGTCAGTTTTATCACCCTTCTTGTGAACTGGTACAATAATAGACTCCTTCCACTGATCAGGCAATTTTTCCTTATGCCAAATAGAATTAATTAGCTTACAGATCTTAAGAATGTAATAATTCACCTCCTGTTTGAATAAGTTTTGCCAGAATTTGATCAGTACCTGGCAACTTATACCTATTCAAATTTGCAATACCAATTACAACCTCAAAAGGGCTAGGATCAGGTAATAATATTGTGAACATAACCAGTGTTCCTGTCAGCTAATACAAATAGTCTGATGCCCCACTTTGTAGTTTTTTTTTTGTATTATAAGTTTTGACAATCATTTTGCCCTTGAACCCAACTGTTGATTCATCTATTGCAATGTTTTTACCTGGCAGAAAATATTTCTGGAACTGTTTCTCTATACATTCTATTACCCCATGTACTTTCCTTGTTCTTTTCATGGCCTGACTGCTTTCCTCGGTGGTATCATTTTCCACATGAATCATCCAAAATATCTGCAAAAAGCGAACTCTAAACATTACATCACCAAAAAATGGTATCTGTGTTGCCCACTCACTAGACCAATAGTCTTTTATGTAGGATAATGGCATTAGGCCAATATTTATAATTAGACCTAAAAACGACTTCATTTCAGAAAGAGACACATCAGACCAGCTACTCCAAATGGTTCCCGGGCTAAGGTATAGTTCCAAAATTTTGTGTCTCGCATACCTGTTTGTCTCTGTAACATTATTCAAAACCTCGTCATTGAAAAATAAACTAAAATAATCCATGGGCTCTGAATCTGATAGAAGGTTAAATTGTGGCCCTGCATTTTTAGTAAGTGTGTATGCCTTGGGTTTCTTGTTCCCCATTGTCACGTCTTCCCACCCATCAACACGCATAACACTTATTTCACTTTCGCTCTCACTTTCCAACATTTCATTGCTGGATTCTTCACTCACGGTTATTTCTATATTTTCCAAATCCATCTGATCATCAGGGTCTATATCGAGTTCTTCATTCAACAAAGCAATAACCGAGATTTCATTCTCAACACACACAACAATATGTTTGAGTTTCCACAAGTAGTTCAAATTATGACTTCCACATGGCAGGGAAATGCAGACTAAACATTCATGATTGCAGTCATTGCAGTGGTATAGTATACAGCAACAAATAGCGACATATGACTGACTTACCATCTGAGAAAGATGAAAGAAACTTTGCAATCATATATTGACATTAGTCTGTGGAAGCACATATTCAATGTCGATTATATCGATGTATGATGGGAAATGGTTAAAATGGATCTTAGAGAGATAGGATGGGATGGTATGGACTGGGTCGATCTGGCTCAGGATAGGGACCAGTGGAGGGCTCTTGTGAACACGGTAAAGAACCTTCGAGTTCCATAAAATGCTTGGAAGTTCTGGAGTAGCTGTGCAATGGGCAGCTTTTCAAGAAGGGCTCAGCTCTACAAGTGAGTTAGTGATTAATACTAGATAGGTGTGGTGATAGTACTGTAAGAATTTACTTACTTACTTATGGAGCTGAGCCCTTCTTGAGAAGCCAAATCTGCAGCTGCTCAAGAATTTCCCAGCATTTTATGGAACCCACAGGTTCGTTCATTCCTGTGCTCACAAGAGCCCCCCACTGGTCCCTATCCTGAGCCAGATCAATCCATCCCATCCCATCCTATCTCTCTAATTTCCATTTTAATACTGTCCACCCACCTATGCCTTGGTCTTCCCAGTGTTCTCTTTTCCTTCTGGTTTTCCCACCAATATCCTATATGCATTCCTTTTCTCTCCCATTCGTGCTACTGCCCTGCCCACTTAACCCTCCTCGACTTGATCATTCTAATTATACTTGGGGAAGAGTAAAAGTTATGAAGCTCCACATTATGCAGTTTTCTCCAACCTCCTGTCACGTCATCCCTCTTCGGTCAAAATATTCTGCTCAACACCCTATTCTCAAACACCCTCAGTCTATGTTCCTTCCTTAATGTCAGAGACCAAGTTTCACACCCATACAGAACCACAGGCAAAATTAGAGTTTTGTATATTCTAATTTTTATGTTTTTGGACAGGAGACGAGAAGACAAAAGGTTCTGAACTGAATGGTAGCAAGCATTACCCAAGTTCAATCTCCTCTTAATTTCCTCCCGAATCAGGTTTTGATTTGTTACTGTCGTTCCCAAATATCTGAACTGTGCCACATTTTGAAAACATTTGTTTTCTATCATTATGTCATGATTTTTCCTTGCATTTTGGTGACAAGACAGCAACATATATTTAATTTTCATTTCATGTATCCTGTTGTGTTATAATATACAACTTCTTTATTACAACTGTCACAACACAATTAATATCAAGATCAAGGTAGAGCCAAAACTAGGCACTGATCTTGATATTAGTTGTGTTGTGACAGTTGTAATAAAGAAGTTGTATATTATAACAGCAGAGCCAAAACTAGGCACTGATCTTGATATTAGTTGTGTTGTGATGGTTGTAATAAAGAAGTTGAACATATATTTAGTTTTCTCTGTGTTTACTTCTAGACTAACCTCTTACCTGCGTCAATTAAAGGTTGTGTGTTTCTTTTTATATTATCTATATTATCACCCAGTAGATTCACATCATTGGCATAGACCAACAGCTGATATGTCCTATTTAATTTCAGTCCCATCTGGTTTTCCTGGACCTTCCTAATGGCATATTCCAAAGCAAAGTTAAAAAGCATTGGCGATAAAGCATCTCCTTGTCTTAGACCATTCTGGATGGGAAATTTATCAGACAAATGTTTACCTATATGGACTTTACTATAAGTTTCATTTAAACACATTTTAATCAGCCTAATTAGTTTCATGTGTATCCCAGACTCTTTCAGAATATTGTACAATATTTTCCTCCTAACTGAATCATAGGCTTTCTTTCAGTATATGTATAAAACACAACAGAATGCAACAATCAAATACTAATTGAGCTGCAAAAATCACAAAATTTCTTGTTAGATACTTGTTTGTTGCTCAGTGTATATTTGTATGGTGATATGTCTATATCATATACTCTAAAGAAGTAAAATTATGAAAATAAAAATTTACTCATGTAATTGAAAAAAGTGGGAATGGAGATATGAATCATATCCATTTCAATCCATATCATATCCACAACACTAGCACCTTGCTTTGATAGCTGTGGCTACAAAAGACCCTGGTGAGGGCATGAAGTATTCTTCACAATATCTTTGGGTGTGCAGTAACAAATATAAAACATGACAGAAAATTTACATTTTTGTTTCAGGCATTCCCATAATAATGATTTGGCATTGTTGATCTTGGCCATAGCATGGCAAGCAGAGTATACGGCAATATATCCTAGAAGATAAACTCCTTACTTGTGAACCTGTTTTCATC
This sequence comes from Cryptotermes secundus, assembly GCF_002891405.2. Classification (NCBI taxonomy): domain Eukaryota; kingdom Metazoa; phylum Arthropoda; class Insecta; order Blattodea; family Kalotermitidae; genus Cryptotermes; species Cryptotermes secundus. The sequence goes on from NW_019739949.1 coordinate 244,479, forward strand.
TTACATATATTTATCCATCCTTGCTGATGATGGAGATGTGGCTATCATTCAAAAGCAATGGTTTGCTCTGAGATTCATGTAACCATTGAAACTTGCTCTGTGAAACATACAGGTACAAGTTTTGAATTCTGAAGTTCAAACAAACAATTCAGCTATTGTACTACAATGTGTACAAAGTTTCCTCTCTCTACCTGCATGAATGCACATAGGCACATTCACACAGGATTTCTGAAGGCCACACAGGGTCACTCAGAAAAGTGATGGGCTATATAAAGGGAAAATCAGGGTTCAGTTCCATGTGACAGCATTAGAATTTGTCTCCTCAGCACATGTACCATTTAGGATGTTTTCTACATCAATGTTAGAAGTTCTTGCAAAAAAAAAGAATAATAAATAAAAACAAAGAGGATAAAACAGAACAAAAAACATTTCATATATACAATAAAATGTCACTTAAAAATGAATATGCCACATATTTACAATCTTATATGCTGAAAGTGTTTTTATTTTTTTTTCCACATTTTTTTTTTTATGATTGGCTTGACACTGAAAGCTCACTTCTCAATTCTAGCGCTGCATTTAGTCTGTTTCAGTATTTGTTTTTGTTGCTGCATAATTTGAATCCAGTTTCACACAAGTATGTGCTGGTGAAGGGCAGCATCTGCTGAACTGCACATTCTGATAGAGCTGAATATTCTTGGCACAAGTCACCTTGAAATATCACTGCTTTAAATTTTTTTTACTAACTGGCTGTCTGACATGATACTGAGGTTTTCATAATATATCACAGAAAATCCTACAGGCTTTTCTTTTACAATGAATGGATTCCTAGTCCAGTTACTATGTCATATATGTTTGAAGAACAGTCATGATGTTTGTAAATTAAAAAGATGAATCCCAGTGTCTTTGTGTATGCCTGTACCAGTTTCACTAATTTCTTCCTTAAAAGCAATATTTATAATCTAAAGAAGCTCCAAAATAAAAATTATTTGAAGTCAGTAAGCTTTTAAAGTTTGTGATAATGGTATGTTAATATAATTATCATGTTTCTGGACATTATCCATCATCTTGTCCTTTCATTTGAAACATACAAATTTAGAAGACTGGCTTCTGTCTACATCTTCACGTGGAACCTGCTGAGTTGGGCCTCATCGACAGAACTCATCCCTATCTCCACAGATAGAGACTAGCTCTATTGATTGGGTCTAACTGAGTAGGTTCCACCTAAAGGTGGGGACAGAATTCAGTCTCCAAATTGTCGTGTGCCTTAAACAGAAAACGGGACAATGGATAATGGCCAGAAACATAATAATTGTATTTTAAGTGAAGTTTATAATAATAACAATATTTAAATTGTCATTATTTTTATACTATAATGGGATTTTCTTGTGGAACTCTTCTTTCATTTCACAACCCCAGGGTTCCACATAACACCATTTGGGAAGTACTGCTATATAGTCTGTCAACATTTCTTGCAGTGATCAGTTTTAGAGAAATCTGATAAAGTTCAAGTAAGCTTCACGTACAGTTGGGGTTATAGTGGAGTGATGAAATCAAGCAGAAAGTCCTGTGCCGAGTATTTAGCATATTAACCGTTTCAACCCTGAAATTCATATAAATAATACTGAAAATTCAGTTCCTACCTCATAGGAACCACACTGTTTCTCCATTACAAAGACCACTTGGTTAATGTTGTTGAGGGAAATAATCTCTCCTTATTGTAAGAATCAGACAAAACATGTATATACAACGTGTGGGCAAAATACAGAGATATTTTAATGTTAAGGTAGGTGGTATATATACTAACCACTGTGCTACAAAGAATTAAATGGTTTGGGGAATGAAATATATTGTAGCATGTAGACCCATTACTGGGAAACGACCTTGAAACAAACAACGAAACAACATCCACTGCTAGGCAACAGATTCTTAATAAGCAAGTATACACAGCCATTATTGAGTAACGCCTTCGCAAATAAACATGATCTCACAGAAACAATTGGAGTACAACAACAAACAGGGTTTTCTATGCAGTCCATGCCGAGATGTTACAACGAGTACAACTGGAGCAAGAGACAAGTCAGTTGTAAAGGAGTCTGTGAAGAGAAGACTTAGTTGGTGCAACTGAGAGCAAGCAGGACATACAGTGAGAGCAGAAGCCATTACCAGGGAACAACTGCTGAAGACACAACAGACTGAAAATTCTTAGTATGTGCTGTAGTGATTTGTAAAGTGTGGTTATCAGCGATGGTGCTATAATGTATTATGTCATGTATTAAAGTGGTCAATAAATCCTTCTCCAATTCACAGCCTATCTATAGTCATTTGCAAACACATGACAATATGAACAGACACGGTATCCCACTGTGTGTTCATTTTTGTATGCTGAAAATAAAGAAGTTATGAAAAGTTTCAAACTAAATGACAGCTCAGAAGTCAACCTGTTCCTGCTCACTATGGGAGAGTGTCACGTGTTTACTACATTGCATGGACTTGTATCCTTAGCTATAACAGGTAAGAAATATGAGCCAGGATAGACAGCTCTGTGAATATATTGGACAGGGTATGGGCTGCACAACTGGGGAATCTGAATTCAATCTCTGGCAGAAAAAGAGACTTTTCTTCTTTCCACAGAATCCAGATCAGCTCTGGGTCTGATCCAGCCTCCTATTGGGTGTGTACCAGGGAACTCTTTCTCTGGAGGTAAAGGTGTCAGAGCATGTAGCTGACCAATCACTTCTACCTAGTTGCCAGATTAAGAACGTATGGAACTACACCTTCACTCCCATACATGTCTTCATGGCATTGTGCTTAATTAAGCATAGGGACAGAGTTTTTACCTTTACTTTTATTCGGATCTCTAGTTTCCAGTTACACCCTGTACATTACTCCACCACTTAGAAGACAGAATAATTGATTCCTTCCCCCCATCTACTGAAATTTACCCAGTCATGCACGGGCCTGGGTCACTGGGCAAATGGATCAATACAAGTATAAGTAGCAGTCTACTATGCCCCACAGACTTTCACCTCTCACATCATGCTTCCCCTTCAAAGCAGCTGGTCATTTAAGGACTCACTGACCTTTACCATTTCAGATAGAATAAAGTTCACATAAATATTACTCAAAGCTTAGTTCTACCTCACAGAGAGCTTACTGTCTCCGTTAGAGAAACAAACTGATTAATTATTTTTTGGGCTTAATACAAAGTATTTTAAATGTTGAAGCAGGCCGCGCCATAGCTCAAGCGGTTAGTCACTGGCTTCCCAGTGTGCCGGCCCGGGTTCGATCCCGGGTCTGGTCAAGTGGGATTTGTGGTGGACAAAGTGGCGCTGGGGCAGGTTTTCTCCGAGTACTTCGGTTTCTCCTGTCAATCTTCATTCCACCAATTGTTCCACAATCACCCTCACCTACCATCTGGGGCTGGTACAATTGGCCAGAAGTGGCCGCAGTACAAGGGACTTAGTCCCACCCCACTAGCATTAAAAAAAAATGTTGAAGCAGGTGGCATATGTAGTAACCATTGTGCTTTAAAGTGACAGCTAATGAAGCAAATAATCTACCAACAATCCAGTGTGCCATTCTCCCAGTATTCATACAGTACCTCTGTGATAATGCATGTGATCCACATTTAAGAGGTCCCTGGATCAAACCCTCTCTTGATATGTAGTGATTAATCATGTTCTTCAGTCTATCTAGTCAGTTCCTAAGTCAATAAATTAAAAACTAGTTCAATTACTCATTCCATAATCACTCTAAATTAACTGAAATTACACCACTACATCAAAGTGCCCCAAAACAGAAGACCAATACATAAATCTAGACAGACAAATTTTTCATTTAATATTATTGGGACATGATACTCTTCAGTTTGGTGGACAGGTTTCTCTGACACATTGGTACTTTAGAGCCTATTGCCTGCTGCATGCTTGCTGCTGGCTGCTTGACTGAATCTGAAAATGGAGGCAGCACATTCCTCTTCAGTGTCAATAAATTTCTACCAAATTACACAACCTCATATCCCAGAATATAGTACTCTTGATTTTTAAAAGATTCATTTGAGCTTGATGTGAGATGGGGGTTATACTGGAATGCCTGCTTGATACATTTGCTACACACTGTGTATAAAAGGTATTTACTGTATAGTGTGGGCTCTTGAAAACCTAAGAAATAAATTAAGCATACTGTATTTTTGTTTTGTAAGATTCATGGATGATAAATTGGCACTGCAGCAGATTTTTCTCTGAGTTTCTTCAGTGGTCCCCAACTGTTCTTCATTCCACCATTACTCTATCTTCATCTATAACTGCCCCCCCCCCAACATATTTAAAAAGTTAAATATTTTATCACTTGCATCACAATATATATTTTCGTTGTTAGTATCTGTATTGCAAAATAAAGTTCTTTTCTGTCAAACATTGATTCTCATACTATTGATACTAGACAAAGACAATATTTGTATTTACCTCAAACTAATTTTACTATTTATCAAAAAGGAAGTTATTGTGCGAATATAAAATATTCAACAAATTGCCCATAGAGATCAAGAACACATCCAATAATTTTAAAATGTTTAAGGTTGTATTAAGGCATTTCTTGAATCCTCATGAATATCTAAATAGATCATTTTTATTATTGCTGTATTCATTGTACTGTCTAGTTGTGTAATATTTATGTATGTATTCTGTGCTCTATATTATTTTATGACATGTTCTATATAAATCTTTGGATCTCTTGAACTTACAATAAATACAATACAATAAAATACAAGGTATGTGATGGTCTCACCAGGGAGCACATTATTATATCCTCACCTTTAAGTCAGGAGCTTCATCTCTGATCTGACACCTGACTCATCACACATTAAGGAAGTTACGGTATTTTTACTTATATTGCTTATAGAAGATATAGTAAAACCTAACCATGGCAATCTGAATGAAAAAATGAGGAAGATCATAGTGAAATAGTTCACTGATGATGATGCTTAAAAAATAGTTGCCTGCTTATCTTGGGAAAGTTTATTTTGTGAACTAGTGAGCAGAGATTGAATTGGGTTCACTATAAAATCCTAAAATTGTATATATTCTAAAGACTTGAGAAAGAATTCTCATTTCAGTTAGCAAGACTTCCTAATGTATATCCAAGGAATGATTTCAAGAACAGTCTCAACAATGAAACGATTAGTAAATGCAACATCAATAAAAAACTGAACTGACATGTATGCTGGACATTCACCATCAACTCATTTTCAGCAGCTAAAAACATGTTTCAGGCACTGACCATGCTTCAGTCATTAGAAAAATGTATGATATCTGCTCTGGTTGATCCATTAGATGGAGCTGATCTGTTCCCGCTGGTGATCCATCTAATGGATCCATGGTAGGTTCCATATCTACCTGATTATGGAAACAGAGCCTGCTTCAAAAACGTGTTTCTTTAACCACAGTGAGATGTGGGTTTAATAACACACCTTCATCACACACATATACTCTTATTAATGCCAAATGCTGAATTACACTCAGTCTCACTGAGACAGCTGCATGGAATTGTTTTGTTAGGCAGGCAGTAGCAGGTCAGAACATTTACACAACAGGTGCCACATATTGATTTTCATTCTGTAATTCCTGGGGCCTTATCTGAACATCAACAGCATAAGAGGCACTTGTGTTAACAGGCACCTAAGCTACACTACAATACTGACTAAGGCAAAGTTACATGTCACGGTTTGTTGCATTCACTGTACAGCTCATTTGGTGTTAAATAGGAGATGGCAGGCATATCACAAATAAAATAGAAAGTTTTAAGTACCTAGGAAGTGCAATAATGATTAATGGAAAATTATGAGAAATTACAGAAAGAATAAAATTGCAGGGACATTTTATCAGTTAATTGGGTTAAGCTCTGTGGAAATGGGCCACACCAAAGAATGGCAAAGATGAACATTTCAACAAATAAACACATGAAAGAATTATAAGTACTAGGAAGTAAATCAGTGAAAAGCAGAAAAGTACAAGGAGAAGTTACTATGCAGGAAACTTCAGCAGTTACTTAGAGATATACTTTGCAATTTGGAAATGCAGAAGAAGGAAAAAATAGATCTCTATACCACATGCTCCTATTAATGCAGAGAACAGAGACACAGGTGAAAGGAGATATTAGTAGCAGCAAGCAGGTAAGATGAGACTTCTTAGCATAGAACGAAAAATAAGAGCAGAAAAATAAGGCGGGGGGGATAAACAGAATTTGAAGTTAAATACCTTGGAAGTTAAATGGATATATAACAGAATTAAATGGTATGGATATGTTTTAACAACATAATGTCAAAGATGGTTTTGAACATAAAATCAAAAGGTAAACATCCATGAGAAACACTAAGACCAAGATGAGATAAACAGGTTAAGAGAGATGTCACAGAAGGAAGGAGGAACATGAGAAGGAACTGAGGAAAAGGTGCTTTGGGAAAACAGAGACAGCTAGAATGAACATGACTGGTGTGAGTTCAAGTTAACCACTTCATTTCCCCACCTACTCTGCACAAGTCCCCTCCATCAACACCAATAACAAACTGAGTTAGACAGAGACTGTATATGGTATGAAGGTCACAATAAAAGTGATGAGAGCCATGCAGAGTGTATGTAGCTACTAATCAGACAAGTTGGTGGGAATGTGTACATTTTTCCCTTACCAAATTTCAGATGACACCCATATTGTTTAATTGTCTGAGGATGATAATTATAAAAACGATATGGAATACATATGACAGAAACACAATGCAGCCATTTGCTTCTTTCTTTCTTTATTTATTTTATTTCCCCATAAATCAAAATAATTGATACAGCACTTGCAGAAGCAGAGGGACAGCACAAACTCTTTCAGGAGAGCTGGTTCCTCTGCTGAGGCTGGAAACTGTACTTTCCAAATGCAAGGCAGACTAATTATAACCTGACCTCATTTGTTCAGTAATACAGGCAACATTCATGGAATGAGTAGCTTATGAGTACTTATGTACTACAAGGGGTATAGCTGCTCTCCTTGCCAGTATTATGATATACATTAGCTAAAACTTCAAAGAAGGAATAAAAATAAATTAAAAAATTAAAATTTACTCAGCTAGCTAAAAAACAAAGATTGGTTTTAACAATCATGGATACTGTACACATTGGCAAGAGTATGGCGTGAATTTCATAATATCTTTGGGTATTCTCTATTAGGTCTGTAGTAGGGAACAGGAAACAGAAAAGTTATATTACTACATAAATGCTATACCAAATGCAGAGATTATGCAGATCTGGATGAGATATGGTATACTTCTTAAAAATTATGAATTAAGAGGGATGACAGGAGGGTTTTAAAGCATACATTAGCATTTATCTGGATGAACTGGGAAAACCATGAAAATTTCATCCAGGAAAGTTCAGTCACAGGTTCTGCAGCATTATGCTATTTTAGTAGTATGATGGGGATAATGCTGGTGATTTCTATGAATGGACAAAGAATAAGGTGAATTTTATGTGAACTGATTCAGAGCACTACATAAGAATTTCACTGGAAGATGAGCAAAATGAACCTCTTAGCCTATGAGTTGAACCTCAACAACATGAACAGGAGATGAATCTCATCACAGGACCACAGCATAACCTGATTTCTCTTTTGAATCATCAACATCTGAGAAAAAATTTGATGATAAAATGAGAAAGACATGCATGGTAAAATGTGAAATGCGTACAAAATTTTGGCTGGAATCTTCAAGGGAACAGATTGCCTGGGAGACATTGAATTGAATTGAATTTATTTACATTCTATAAATCCTAAGCAGGTTAGTACCTTTGGATACAGAACAAGTCAAAATGTTACATACATAAGTACAGGCAATTTTAGCTTAAAAATTAATATAACTTAATTTTACATCATTCTCTATTTACATTGAAGTATTCATCTAAAGAGTAGAAGGAATGAGCATGTAGATAATTCTTTAACTCTGATTTAAACTTTTTAGTATCATTGCCCAAGTTTTTAATACTTTGTGGCAGATTGTTGAACACTTTTATGCCAGTAAAGTAGACTCCTTTTTGAAATACTGATAAAGTTGATGAGGGTAGGTGGAAGTTGTATTTTTGTCTAGTATTCA
>NW_019739949.1:252653-310975 GCF_002891405.2 Cryptotermes secundus
GCTTTGCCAGTTATTCCATAGAAATTTAATTTCGATAGTAAGATATCATGATTAACACAATCGAAAGCTTTTGCTAGATCACAGAAAATCCCTCCCACAATTAATCTGTCATTGAGAGCACTTAAAATATCGTTAGTTAGTTCATAGGTTGCTTTTTCTGTTGTTAGGTCTTTCCTAAATCCAAATTGCTCTTTGACTAATATGTTGTTAGAATTTAAGTGTTCAAGTAGTCTATTATACATAACTTTTTCAAAGACTTTTGAGAATGAAAAAGTTACATAAACAAAGATGACAAAATATTACAATAAATCATAACAGAAATAATGTGTGATGGTGTGGACTTAATTCAACTGGCTCAAGGTAAGATTCAATGAAGGAAAAGGTAAAACGGTAAAGGTAAAGCTGTTCCTGTAACAGGCTGTGAAGGCCCATAGGGTTGTGGGACCATCATCTAGAAAATCAGCCCATAAATGGCAGTAAGGTTGTCAGCCCTATGCACTGGCCACCCTTTACACCCCAGGAAAATTCCTGGCACTCATTTCTGTTAGAGGCTGAGTCAACCCAGGGCCACAGTACGGCTAGAAGGATTAGATAAATTGAAAAAATCCAATGACTGCATCAGGAATTGAACTCACAACCTTCCAGCTTGTAGCATAGTGCCTCAACCAACTATGCTACTGCATGCCAAGATTCAATGCAGGGCTTTTATGAAATCATTAAGGAATTTTGAGATTCCATAAAAGTAAAGAAATTTCTGACCAACTGTGCAACTATCAACTTTTCAAGAGCCAGTAACAGTGAATTAAACTTTAGTACAATTTCTATCGTCTAAGTGATTCACTTAAGAAAATTTGGTTATCCCTAACTTCAGACCTACCGACACATTTACATGCTACTCATGATGTCAATGCCAATGTCAACAGGAACAAACACTTCCATGATTATGATGTACAAGCAGAAGTTGATCCCACAGATGGGTCAAGCAGAGCCCATCCTCCCAATTGCTTATGAAATGCCAGCTCACAGACAAGAAGGGCCTTTGTTCATCACTCAATTTACACATCATGAGCCAAACCTTTAAACCCGGATCATTACTAGATGCTACATAGACCACCTGCTTCAACATTATAAACTCTACATCTTGCCTGCTCAGTGTATTTGTGTTTCATGTTATTCTCACAATGAACAGCATATTACTCCTTCAAGGGTATTAACCAGTTGGTCTTTGTAAAGCAGACATGCTTTCTGTGAAGAAAAAATTGACTTCTTAAGTATTATTTAAATGTATTTCAAGCTTCAAAGGGTTCAAATATATCAAGCATATTACACCAACAAAATATGATATTCTAAAGCAGACAACTGCATTTCAAAAGCAGGAAAAAACACTTCCTTCTTTAAATGTAACGTAAAGCTGTCCCTCTACTTAACTAATTAAGCATATATATATATGGCAGTGGCTGTACAGATCCATGTATTCTTGACCTCGGCACTAACTGCAGGTAGGTCGTCAGCTTCATACACTGGCCACTTTACCCCCAGGTAAAGGGCCCTGGTCCCATTGGATAAGAGGATGGACAGGCCCCAGAACCAGTATGGATGACATGGAGAGAAGAAAAATCTTGCCCCTACCAGGACTCAAACTCTGACCCATAGCCAGTTGATATACTGACTGCACTATCCTGTTTTGTGATAATTTATTTCATCACTCCTGGAGATGAGCCCTTCTTGAAAAGCCGCAAATTGTGCAGATACTGAAAAACTTGCCAGTATTTTATGGAACCCCAAGTTTTATTACTGTGTCCACAAGAGCCCTCCACTGGTCCATATCCTAAGCAAGATCAATCCAGTCCATAAAATCTTATCCTGTCTCTCTATGATCCATTTTAATATTGTCCACCCACCTACGTCTTGGTCTTCCTAGTGGTCTGTTTCCTTCTGGCTTTCCCACCAATAGCCTACATGCATTCCTCTTCTCCTCCATTCGTGCTACATGCCCCGCCAATCTCATTCTCCTTGGCTTCATCATTCTAATTATACTTGGAGAAGAGTACAAGTTATGAAGCTCCTTATGATGCAGTTTTCTCCAGTCTCTCATCACTTCATTTCCCTTCAGCCCATGTATGAGGGTTGACACTTTAACAGTGGCAACTATTTATTTGCAACTGATACAAAATAGACGCCTGTTTCGAAGTTTTACTGTCCTTCTATGTAATCACCAACATTGTGTACAACCCATTGCCAGTGATGTGGAAGTTGTAGGATATCTTTAGCAGCGCCTGTTGTGTTGATAGTTCGAATGGAGCGGTCTACTGCCTGAAGAATCTCTGGAACAGTTCTGGATGGTATAGCACTTCCCAGCCCCATTGATCAAACAAATCAGCCACAGCTTGCGCTGCATGCAGCCAAGCATTGTCCTGCAAAATGATGGGTGGGTTCTGCAGAAAGTGTCACCGCTTCTTTCTCAAAACTGGTTGCAGGTTGTGTTCCAAAAACAAAAGGTTCTGAATTGAATGGTAGCAAGCATTACCTGAATTCAATCTGTTCTTAATTTCCTCCTGAATCAAATTTTGATTGTTATAGTCGTTCCAAAATATCTGAATTGTGCCACATTTTCAAAACATCTGTTGGCTATTTCTATGTCATGATTTTGCCCCGAATTCTGGTGATGAGATAGCAACATATACTTAGTTTTCTCTGTGTTTACTTCTAGACCAACCTTCTTAATTGCATCAATTAAGGTGTGTGTGTTTTTCTTTATATCAAGTCAAGGAGGATGAGGTGGGCAGGTCATGTAGCATGAATGGGGAGACAAGGAATGCGTGGGAAAGCCAGAACGAAAGAGGCCACAGGGAAGACCAAGGCATAGGTGGGTGGACAATATTAGAATGGTCTTAGAGAGATAGGTTGGGATGGTATGGATTGGATACATCTGGCTCAGGATAGGGACTAGTGGAGGGCTCTCATGAACACGGTAATGAACCTTTGGGTTCCATAAAATGCTAGGAATTCTTGAATAGCTGCAGAATTGGTGGCTCCTCCAGAAGGGCTCAGCTCCATGAGTAAGTAATTAAGTAAGTGTAACTTGGTCTCTGACATTAAGGGAGGAAGATAGACTGAGGGTGTTTGAGAACAGGGTGTTGAGGAGAATATTTGGACCAAAGAGAGATGAAGTGACAGGAGATTGGAGAAAACTGCATAATGAAGAGCTTCGCAACTTGTACTCTTCTTTAAGTATAATTAGAATGATCAAGTCAAGGAGGATGAGGTGGGCAGGGCATGTAGCATGAATGGGGGAGACAAGGAATGCATATAGGATATTGGTGGGAAAGCCAGAAGGAAAGAGACCACTGGGAAAACCAAGGCGTAGTTGGGTGGACAATATTAAAATGGATCTTAGAGAGACAGGATGGGATGGTATTGATTGGATTGATCTGGCTAAGGATAGGGACCAGTGGAGGGCTCTTGTGAACACGGTAATGAACCTTTGGGTTCCATAAAATGCTGGGAAATTCTTGAGTAGCTGCAGAATTGGCGGCTCCTCCAGAAGGGCTCAGCTCCATGAGTAAGTAAGTTTTTTCTTTATGGTATCTATATTATCACCCAGTAGATTCGCATCATCAGCATAGACCAACAGCTGATGTGTCCCTTTAAATTTCAGTCCAACCTGGTTTTCCTGAAACTTCCTAATGGCATATGGTAAAGCATAGTTGAAAAGCAGTGGCGATAAAGCTTTTTCTTGTTTTAGACCATTCTGGATAGGAAGCTTATCAGACAAATGTTTACCTATACAGATTTATTATACATTCCGTTTAAACACATTTTAATCATGGGTACCCCAAACTTTATCAGAATATTGTACAATACTTCCATCCTAACTGAACTACGGGCTTTCTTGAAGTACTTGAAGTCTTGAAGCTGATGTACTGCCTCATTGTACTCCCTTCTTTTTCTCCTATATCTGACGAATCCAAAAGATCTGATATTTTGTTGATCTGTTACATCGAAACCCACACTGATGATCCACAATAATTTCATCTACATATGGACTTAACCTTGAGAGAAGAATATCGGATAAAATTCTGTATGAAGTCGATAGCAGTGATATCCCCCAATACTTACTACAGTCAGTTTTATCGCCGTTCTTGTGAACTGGTACAATAATAGATTCCTTCCATTGATTAGGCAATTTTTCCTTATGCCAGATAGAAATAATTAGCTTATGGATCTTAGAATGTAATATTTCGCCTCCTGCTTGAATAAGTTCTGCCGGCATTCGATCATTACCTGGTGATTTATACCTTTTCAATTTGCAATAGCGCTTTCACCCTCAAAAGGCCTAGGATCAGGTACTAACATCTTAGTGGTATGTATTTATATCTGCCTAGCATCACTGACCCTATGTACATTCAATGACTAGGAGAAGAAGTTCCTCCACCTATTCAAAATGTTGTGGGAATCTGCAAGCAGATCACCATTCTCATCCTTCACTAAGTTACTGCTAGGCTGGTAACCCCTCTTAAAGTCATTTATTTCTCTGTACAGGTCTCTAATGTTCTCGTTCTTACTGTACATTGCAAGCTCATCAATTTTGTCTTTCAGATATTCCCTCTTTTTGTTCCTGAAATGCCTGCTGGTTTCACCTCTTATATTCTTCAGATTATCCCCATTTAACTCGCTTGGATCCTGTAACAATTGCAGTTTGGCCTGTTTTCTTTGATCTAATAATTTTGAGCATCCTTCATCGAACAATGACTTATGCTTCGGTTCATAATAACCTAGACTCTCTTTGGCTGTAATTTTTATATTCTCTCTACTAGTTTCCCAAATTTTATTAATATTCACTAAGTTTTCCAAAGCTGTGAACCTGTTTGAGAATTCAACATAATACTCATACTACTCTTTACTTTCTACCTTGTTTAATTTCTTGAGAATGATAGTTTCCATAAGAACTCTGTGCTTTGTTTGTTCACTCACTGCCAATCTCTCCCTAACTTTGCACCACCAGGTAGTGGTCAGTATCACAATCTGCTTCCCTGAATGACTGGACACTTTGTACACTTGAATGCCATCTCCTGTATATAAAAATATTGTCAATTTGTTTGTGTATCTTCCCATCAGGAGTAAATTATGAATGTTTGATGTGTGTACATCGTCCTTTTGACAATAAGATTTTTGGAAGTGGCAGAATTTACCATTCTAACTCCATTACCATTACTCATTTTGTGTAAACTCTTATTCCCAATTGTTAGTTTGAAATGTCTTCCCTACCTACTTCGGCATTGAAATCTCCTCACAAAATTTTCATATGGTATTTAGGGAATTCATCAAATAAATGTTCTAATTCTTTGTAGAACCTGCCCTTCATATCATGAATTTTATCTTTTGAGATTTCTTCTGCCACTACCCTGAGTGAACCTGCCCCATACATACTTCTGACATTACAAGTACCAAATCTCATATCTGTTTTCATTAGCTTAGGTCGTTTATCCAAGGTTTCTTGTGATCTTTTGTAACAGGCTTAGTTTTTATGGTGAGGAGTTGCAAGCCCCATGCCCAACCCCCAAGCTGGAGGACTACTCCTTGTCAGCTCTTCATGAATGTTTATTCAATATATTCACAGCTACCCTCCATTTCTGGAGGCTGTCTCCTCCATCTGCAACCTGAGAACGCACCATTCCATGGTGTCAAGGGACACACCTAATATGGGAAAATTTATTTATAAATGGTTACATAAAGAGAAGTTGAAAATATGAATGTAAACTATTTTGTGAAGTTTCTACATCCTCAAGTTAGTACACATCTCTTATTCAATACTGTCCTTGTACAACTGTACAATGTACAGAATGGACAAGGAAGAATGGCCACATTTTAAAACATAAGATCTTTCACCTTAATAAACTTCAACCTGGGTCCCTCTGTTGCCTGTGTTATGTTCATCTGATATTCAAATGCCCCGAAAACACTGTCACACATCTGTAATGGAAAACCTTCCACAGGACAGATTATGTGATCCTTCAAATCCTGTAAAAAGTGATCTTTGTGAAGTAAAGGTGATTTTTATGTACCCCTAGAGGAAGAAGTCCATGGGCATTGAATCAGGAAGTCTTGGAGGCCATGCAATGGACCCACATCTTCCACAAAGACCCTAATATGGCAATTATCCTTCTTGTCAGAATATGACACATTGACTCATTTCCTTAATTTACGAAACTGCGTACAGTTCCAATATGTTGAGGTAACAGATCTTCCCTTAAGAAGAAATGTCCACCAGCTCTGTCATGAGCAGCAGCACACAAGACATTCATTTTGGCATTCAATCTTTCATGTTCTGTAACAATGTGGGGATTTTCAGAACCCCACATATGGCATTTGTACCAGTTCACATACCTACTAATGTCAAATGCTGCTTCATCAGAGGAGCCAGGGTACTTCAGGCAGTCTCATCCTTGTCCATATTCTGTAACGTCAGACAAGCCAATCTTCCTCTAGAAGTTGATGCATGAATTTTGTATGCACCATGGATCTAGGGGTACTCTCATGACTCACTCTTCTGATTTCCTGATATCCCAGAATATTCCTGGTGGGACTAAACAAAACCACAAAACACCTCAATTAGGACAGCAAACTTCCAGGCTGAGATTTTAACCTTGGACTTCCCAGATATGAAGCAGGAGTGCTAACCACTCCATCGCCACATTCGCTGGTGCTAACCACTCCATTGCCACATTCACTGACATAGTGCTAACCACTCCATCGCCACATTCACTGGTGCTAACCACTCCATTGCCACATTCACTGACATAGTGCTAACCACTCCATCGCCACATTCACTGGTGCTAACCACTCCATTGCCACATTCACTGACATAGTGCTAACCACTCCATCGCCACATTCACTGGTGCTAACCACTCCATTGCCACATTCACTGACATAGTGCTAACCACTCCATCGCCACATTCACTGGTGCTAACCACTCCATTGCCACATTCACTGACATAGTGCTAACCACTCCATCGCCACATTCACTGGTGCTAACCACTCCATTGCCACATTCACTGACATAGTGCTAACCACTCCATCGCCACATTCACTGGTGCTAACCACTCCATTGCCACATTCACTGACATAGTGCTAACCACTCCATCGCCACATTCACTGGTGCTAACCACTCCATTGCCACATTCACTGACATAGTGCTAACCACTCCATCGCCACATTCAGTGACATAGTGCTAGCCACTCCATCGTCACATTCAGTGACATAGTGCTAGCCACTCCATCGTCACATTCACTGACATAGTGCTAACCACTCCATCGCCACATTCATTGACATTATACATGTGTCTACAAACTTTATGTAAAACATTTTGTGTATGTTTACTATTTTATTAAATTACACTGTCATCTGTGGCTGTTCTTTGGTGTCAGGTAAGAAAATACTTGTACATGTTAACTGATGTTAAGGAATCCAAAGGTTCATCACCACCTTCACAAAACCCCATCACAGGACCCTATTCCTCCAAGATAATTTATAAGTTGATCCTTCCATCTATGTCTATAACCTACATGATGTTTCCTAACTGCCTGACGTATGTTCACCAGTCTCATTCCTCTTAACGTAATTTACCTATCAAAATCGGGCAAAGATACAAATCTACTTATCTAATGATAAACACAGCTCCATGGAGTCTGTTATCATTTACAAGAGTTCCCATATTGGAAAATGTGCACTGCAATTTCAGAAACTACTTTGACAGACATCACGCACATAACAAATCAAAATTTGATTAGTGAGGAAATTAAGAGTGGACTGAATTCAGGTAATGCCTGCTACTATTCAGTTGAGAAACTGTTGTCATTTTGTCTGCTGTCTAAAAATGTAAAAAGTAAATTATACAAAAGTATAATTTTGTCTGCAGTTTTGTATGGGTGTGAAACACAGAATGAGGATAATTGAAAACAGGGTGTTGAGGAGAATATTTGGACCAAGGAGGAATAAAATAAAAGAAGNTTAGCATGCATAGGAAGGAATGTCATGCATGCAGGATTTTGGAGGGAAAGCCAGGGAAGGAAATAGGCCACTACAAAAACCTAGATGTAGATGGAACAATGTTAAAATGGATATTAGAGAAATAGACTGAGGTGGTATAGACTGGATTGATCTTGCTCAGGATAGGAGCCAGTGGAGGTCTCTTGTGGAAACATTAACAAATTTTCAGACTCCATAAAACGTTGGGAAATTCTCGAGTAACTAAGCAAGTGGTGGCTTCTGAAGAATGATTCAACTTCATGGAATTAGTTAGTTACATGTCATAACCTAGTATAAACACTTTTCATTATGAATGTATGAAGTTTACATACTGGTTGTCATCATGACCTCGATGCTTTTCTGTAGGAGATACTAATGCAGAAATAAATCGGCCTGGTCTCAAACCCATGCATGTCACAGCAAAATTAACCATATCATAGTTTTTGTCTTTGCAAGAGAAATATTTTTTATTTCTGCCAAATTGTGCCACGTGGTGGGACAGCAAGAAGACAGTCAGATGCCACTGCAGATTATTCATAAGCAGACAAAAATTTTATGCTAATATATTGAAATTGACTCACATAAATAAAATGCTGAAGGCTGAAGAAGAATATGCTAAGGACCTGAAATTAGCATCTTCCTCAGCCAGCTGAATCCAGCTCCCTTTCTCACATCCCACTCTTAGCTCTACTTCCCTTTGATTTATCAGTGACAGTTTTCGAAGAGGTTTCCTTACCACATCTCCACATGCATTCTTTCTCTCTTCCAGCAAGCTTTCCGGATTTCATTCTCCTAGGTGACCTGTATAATTAACATCCTTGTTATGCAATATTGTTGCATAGTTCTAAGGTCCAGATACTTTCCCGAGGCTTTTGTTGTTCTTCCATCAGGGCACACACAAAAGAGGTGACAAAATTATTGCTTTTTTGTACATTAACCCTAGTATGACTATGTTTATAACCAAATAGCAAGAAACATTTTAAGAACTGACAATTCTCCCTAATCATAACGAATTTCATTATTTTAACCACCTGAACCACGAAGTTCATCTGAACAATACTCAAAAAGTTCAATCCCAACCTCACACAAACCACACACTGCCATAACCCTGCAATCTGGCGATGAGTTATTTATTTAGATGATTTTCAGGCTTCAAAGGGTTAAATAAATTAAATCTGTGATAATATTAGGAGAAAAGTGAGGTATTACATGAATATCTATATATATATATATATATATATATATAACAGCCAATGTCCAACCGACCCATTCCGTTTCTAAAAAAAGAGTGTCACAGAAAAAACTGATGACATAAAATGTCCCAAGATAATCTGCTAACTTTGCTATTACATGTATGGGTTCAAGTCTAAGCAAAACTCCTTTCCCCATTATTTCTTCCATAAGAAATAAATTGGTATGACAATGAGTATGTAAGCTTCCTGTGTTTTATAGAAACAATGGTAATGACATATGCTTATACCAGATTATGGCATCATGTACTTCAATTATTTTCTTCAAATAACTCACCTATGTATTAAAGTAGCTTTAAATAATGTTTTTATTACAACTACAAATAACAAATATACTTTCTGAAATTGTTATGCAGATATTTCTGCACTGAGCACATACTAGTACACACACATTGGTGTGCTGTCTTGTCACTCACTCACACACCCACTGGCACATACGTGTACACATATATAAACACATCAATGAGTTCTGACAGAATTCCAGAAAGTATTCTACAATAGCAATCAAAAGGAAATAGAAATATGGGAAACCCTCTGAAATGATGGAAAGATCCTATTTTGTAATATCTGTAACAGGTCTCAGTAATTCTAATCCTGGAGAGCATGATGATGATGATGATGATGATGATGATGATGATGATGATGATGATGATGACGATGATGATATAAATCTTATTAATACACCAGGATCATCAAGAACTGATTATCATGTGTCGAACTGCGGAGTAAGGTGACGTAAACTATGAGAGGTGAACTGGCAAACTACAATTTGGATTGGTATTTCTGTGTCAACCCTTTAAAGCCTCAAGCTAATCTAAATAATATTTAAAAAATCAGTTCCGAACTCACAGAAAGCATACTACATCTTCATTAAAAAGGCCAACCAGTTAGTGCTGCTTAAAGAAATAACTGCTCTTTCTTCTGACAATTGCAAGAAACATGCAAATATAATGTGGGGACTGAATATGGCATGGATGTTACCTAGATTTTTTAGTGTAAGCCATTTAAGAATATTTTTATGGATCATCCTTAAAATATGTCCTTATAAGCAAACTTAGATACAGTCACACTTGGAAACAATTTTAGATCTTGCCATTAATATTTCGTGCATTTCCTTTTCTTAAAATTACTCTTCAAAAATCTGGAGGGTTAGGCAAATGCCCCCATTCCAGCACCCTTGACAGCAGGCGTTATATGCAGTAACACTGTGCTTTGAATGTTTAAAATAGCTGTCATACACCGTCCCATATGTCAGAAAAGAATAATGTAGTGCAAAAGCAACACATAACAGTTGTGACACACTGTGCTCAGACTGTTTGCTCACTAGCTGCCCCCTTCATTCTTTAATTTGCTTTCCATGTGATGCCAGTCCTTAGACAACAAGCAATCAATAAATGACAACCACAAAGCGTTCACATTTCTCCTTGAAATTACTGGGGAGAGAACATAAGTCCATTTTGCTTTTAAGCAGTGGCCTGACTGTCACAGATTGATATCTGCCCTCCCTCCAACTGGGGACTGTACATTATTATCAAGCCGATAATGCTGACCACAAAGAAATGGCTTCTAGTTCTCCAACATATAAAGTGGAATGTGCACCTGGGTATAACATCTCTTAACGGTGATCCATTTTCTTAAATACCATAACATCTGTGAGTTTAGTTCTTTAAAGGTGAGTATCTGTAGTAGAGCATAATTACTAGGCAAAGTGCTGGAAGACAGGAATGATTCAAGGTGACAGGAGAGAATATTCTCTTTGCAATCTATCCAGACTGGCTCCAGGGACCACCCACATACCTATTCAACAGGTAACAGGCTCGTCTTCCGGGAATAAAGCGGCCGTAGCGTGAAGCTAACCAGTGTCCTCCATCTAGTGTCACAGGTTAGAAAGAGTGGAGCTACACATGCACAATAGGACAAACGTTCAAAGTGGGCTTAGTGTCAATCCTTGATCTTTTTATCTGTAATACAACATTCTCATTATAGTGAATTAACTTTGAAGGTATATGTTCATTTACCTTCATCTCTGTACAGTCAAATAGGCCACAACCATTTCCTCCCACATCCATCCTGATTCAACAATCACAATCACCCTTTGGGTCGATGAAATAACGATGACAAATACCATCACCTGGGGTCGAACCACAGCTCAAGTGGCTGGTCGCTGGCTTCCCACTACGGTGGTCCGGGTTCGATCCCGGGTCTGGTCAAGTGGCATTTGTGGTGGGCAAAGTGGCGCTGGGGTTTTTTTTTCTCCGAGTACTTCAGTTTCCCCTGCCAATCTTCATTCCACCAAATTCTCCATCATCATAATCACCCGGGGCAGACTACAATAGGCCAATCAGTGGCCTCCGTGCCGACTGGACCCAGTTGGACTCCACCCCCCACTAAGCGAATTAAAAAAACATCATCACCTTGTGAACTTATTTTTTTTCCTTTCCCTCATCATCATCATCATGTTGTCACATCCTAGAAGACTGCAGTTTTGTCTATATGATGCTGTGTCAACAGAAGAGATTATGTAACGTAGAATCAAATTATATATAGCGAAATGAATGATGAAATGTTGTGTGGTGAACGTGTGCAAATCGTGCCTATCTTTATAAGATATTATCTCGACATTATCTTAGACTTTCCCTAGAGAGGCTGATTAAAAGTACTGTGGCCTACAGACCCGTTGCTATGCGGCGACTCTACAAATAACAACCGTTTCTGGGCAACGGTTCACTAAACACGTTCCTGCGGCAAAGAATACACACCCAACAATAAAGCTACTGTTGCAAACGCGGTGTTTCTATGTGGTCCGTGCCGAGATGTTATAAGCAAGTGATGAAGTCAGAGAGGGCGCACAAAAGTGAGCGATTAAACGCTCACATTTAGCTGACGCTCCACAAAGCTCTCGTTAGATCAGTACTGACTTATGCTAGTCCCGCCTGGGAATTCGCTGCAGATACCAATCTAGTGAAATTGAAGCACCTACATAACAAGGTTCTCAGTACCATTGGCAATTTTCCAAGGCACACACTGGTTCGCGATTTACACTTGGCTTTCAAAATTCCGTATGTATATAATTATATAAAAATTATGCAGGCAACAAGCTGAAGACATACAAAATTTTTGTAACGAAAATGTTCGCAATACTGGATAAGGAGAAGCCTGACATAGAAAGTATAAGAGGCTTAAACTTGGCGGCGGTCAAGCATACGACCGTTCAAGTGACTAAACTGGTGTTGTAGCTGAAGCTACTAGAAATAGGGCATAATCTGCTGTACTGAGCTTGGACTGACAGAGGCCCTGTATATATTAATTAACATGTTTAATGTGTAAAATGTAAATATCCTTTACATTATGACAAATGACATACTACTGCAGACAATGACTCTGACAAAAGATAGAGGGGGCGCCCAACAGAAACAAGACCGAAACTGTCAAACAGTAATAAATATCTGGTTATAAGCCCCAGATTTGGATCGACACCAAGACTGACTGACTTACTGACTGACCGTCAGTCGCAATGTGACTTCGAGAGAGGGCTCCCTACAAAAGACAAGGCCATAACTGTCAAACTAATAAATACTTGTACCTGGTCATGAGCCCCTAATGGGGCTCGACACCAAGACTTACTGACTGACTGACTGACTGACCGTCAGTCGTAATGTGACTTTGACTTTCTGTTATAACAAGAGACGGGCAAAAGGCACCAACCGCTGTTCATGGACCTTGAGGAATAACATATCACCCGGACGAGAAAGCCATTGTGAACGCTGATTGTTTACAAACCCAATTCACATCTCATGACCTATGTGACGAAACCCATGTGCAACAAGTGGAGACTATAGTCCAAGCTCTGCTCGCATCTGTAGACGGCACTCTGCTGGGGAAAGTGAGACCTTGGGACATACATAAATTAACAAATTCTTAAAAATTGCGAAAGGCTTGTGGACTTGATGGTATTCCAAATGAATGAGTTAGGCATATTCCAAGAAGACCACTGGTACATCTGACAAATTTATTTAATCACTTCCTTCGGCTGTCCCATTTTCCAAAGCATTGGAAGGCAGCAAAAGTTATAACGTTACCGAAACCCGGAAAGGACCCAAAATTTCCTCGAAATTTACGCCCGATTAGCCTCTTGTCTACAACAGGCAAGCTACTCGAAAAAGTTATTCTGATAATGGTCCAAAGTCACATTGAGGAAAAAGGCCTGCTTAATGCAAGCCAGTTTGGTTTCCATGCCCGTCACAGCATGACATTTCAATGTATGAGGCTTATAGACCATGTAACCTTAAATTTCAACAACATGCTGTATTCTTGGACATTGAAAAAGCCTTTGATACAACATGGCACATTGGCTTGGTATATAAATTATCTACTTTGAAATTTTCGACCAGCCTATCAAACTCATTAGCTCTTTCCTTTCCCAGAGAAAATTCTGAGTTTCAGTCAAAGGAGAAATATCTATGCCAAGGGATATAGAAGCAGGGGTGTCACAAGGTTCTGTTCTGTCCCCCACATTGTACAGCCTGTATAAATGATAGGCCCCAAAACCCTGGTGTCTCTCTAGGTCTCTTTGCTGATTTACGCCATGCAAGAATCGTTGAGCTATAGAAATCTGTAAACACGGCGATTACGCAACAATAAGGAAAGCGGTGTTTTCGCCATGCCGTGTCGTGCCAAGCGTAAATGAGATCCACAGTTAGTGCCATCGAAGAGAAGTTGGATGCCGCAATTCATCCTATGGAGGCCTGGAGAAAAGAGAGGATGGCCTGTCAAGAAACGATGGAGGCATGTCTGGAGTACAAGGAGTACAGAGAAAATGGACTCTGAAGTGGAACACCGGGAGGTCCCTAAGGAAGACGCCTTTGTGAAATCGATCGAAGGACGAAAGAAGCAGCATAGGGGCCGGAAGCAAGCTGCAGGTCGACGTGGAGAGCCAAAGGAACTGACCTAGGGAATTTGTGAATCCTGCTGGAAGTTGGCTGCCGCTTGCAGGAAGGTGTCCCGCTGTACAACAGTTGCATGGTACATGATAAACGTCTCCAGTAAAATTCTGACCCCGAGAAATTGTGGACCGCGGCGGGAAATGGCCACTGGCAGAAGATGACTCGCCATCCAGGAGTGGCACGGCAGAAGGAAAACTTCGTGAAGAAATATCTGATCAAGGGTAATGCTGAACAACAAATCCGGGATCGACGAACGGGGAAGAATAGATGGTGGAAAAGCCGGCAACTCAAAACGGGAAAAAAAGAACCCAACCATGAACGGCATCAAAGGGTGGAACCCAGGGAGAGCAAGCACGTCTGGGAAGCGGAGAAACACGCAAGAAGACCCTATATGAGATTTTCAGAGGGAAGATCATGGAACATGTAGTAGGAACTTCCAGTGGGATACGAGGAATGATGAACTGGACCTCGTAGAAGGGTCGGCACCCTCTGAAGAGGAAAAGGAGCAGCATTAGCATAATAAGAGCCAGATATGGGGGAGCATGGGCCACTCCTGGAGTTATGGTCCCCACTGGTGAGAGAGAGAGGAAGAGAGAGAAAGGAAGAACAAATTTGAATGGTGGTGATACATTCGGATTTCCTGGAACGTTAGCAGGAAACCGCTCGGGATGGGCTGGCCTTAAGGAGGGAGCAGACGGCCGGCATACGGCCGATTCTGAGAGAAGTAGAGACCGGCCAGCGTCCAGGATGGAAAGACATTGCCGACCGCAGCCCCACGTTCAAGAGCTAGTGGGACCAATGCAAATCCCTCTCTGTGAGGAACGGCATTCTAGATCGCCACTGTGAATCCCCCGATGGACGATCTGGACAGCCCAGATAATTCTCCTTCGGAGCATAGAGAGCGATGCACTGACCGAACTACATAGTGGATCATCAGGAGGTAACTTGCATGTCAACAGGACCCTCAATAAGGTCTGACAAAGATACTACTGGCTCCAGGCAAGAAATGACGATGGAAAGTGTTACACTTTTGCAGTCAGTCGAGGCTCCCGGACCAGGAATCGGGGACAAATGCATATGTACAAAGTAGGTGACACGTTACAAAGGATAGCCATCGATGTAACGGGGTCTTTACCGCCGGGGCGACTAAGGAAACCGATACCGCCTGATCGCTATGAGTTATTTTACCACGTGGCCGGAAGCCTATGTCATTCATAATCAAGAGGCTTCGACAATGGTGGAGCGCTGGTTACCAATTTGTTCTGCCGCTTCGGGGTACCGAGGGAGCGGGGCGGCAGTGACAAAAGGACCTGAGCGCGGAAAGCTGAAAAATCTCCACTGTGATAAATCTGCTGCCACAAAACTGCTAGTGGGGACTGTAATCCACTAAGGGCGCTAGTCTGTGTGTGTCAGTGACCTGTAAAGTGTAGTTCTGAGTGGTGTATACAAATGGTCAATGAATCCAATATCCATTCCATACTCTGTCTATAGTCACAGTCCCAAATCGTGATATTCTAGCGTCAGAAGTAGTTGGATTCAACATTGCATTGAATTTTGATCGCCATACCATGGAAATGGAACAAAAGATGGAAGAAATGATGACACGCTTGCTGGCCGCAATAGGAGCCGGCTATGAGGAGATGATGGTCAAGTTAGATGACCATCATGAAAGGGAGACAGCCAGTGTGAATGCCTGGTAGAAAGAGATGACGGCCTGGCAAGAAGCGAGGAAGGTCTATCCAAAAACGATAGAGGCAAATCCAGAGGAAATGAAGTCTGCATCGGTGCATCTGGAAGTCCCTACGGAAGAGACCACAGTGGAAACTTTTAGAGCGATGAAGAGGCGATATGATGAACGGCATCTAGCATTAAGGCGCCGCGGTCAGCCAAACAAATGGGCAATGGTGGTCCCGGAAGAAATTGGCAGCGGCCTGCAGAGGGATGACCCGCCGTGCTGTTCTTGCACAGCATAAGGGACAAGGCCAGGACAATGCTGCATAAGGAGCCCCGACAAGGCGGAAGCTGGAGAGGAGATAACGGACTCGCCAGAAAGGGAGCAATGAAATAAGGAACCGAGAACTAATGGAGCGGTGACGTAACAGGGGGCACCGCTATAACAAAAGGCAACAGGGAAGGGTATAAAAAGCTGGCTGAGCAGTATGTGACGAGTGTGTGTGATCAGGAGTGTGTGGATCGTGAAGTCGCCGAGTCAGGTTGTATCGAGTGCATGGAAGTGACTACAGCAGGAGAAGTATTTGTGATACTGCTGATGGCAGTAGTTGGGAAATTGTGAATTGTGTAATTGTAAGAGCAAGTGGAATAAATTCGCTACATTCAATATGGCGTAGTTATTTGTCGCGTGAAATAACCAGCACGTGACAATTTGGTGTCAGAAGTGGTTTACAAACTTAAACACGCCTCAACGAATAGTTGAATTTACGAGTACATTGAGTGTTATCCGATAAAAATAAAATGGACTCACAGCAGATGATGGAGAGGGAAAAATTGTTCGAACGCCTGCTGGAGAAAAATGGACGCCGATAGAAAGATCCACAAGGAAGAAATGAACGCCGATAGGAAAGCCGACTAGGAATAAATGGAGGCCGATAGAAAAGCCTGGCGAGAAGAGATTTCAGCGGAAACGGAAGCGATCAAAGCAAGGACGAAAGACATGCGAGGAAATATGGGCACCAGCGACAAGGAGATGGTGGCCAAAACCAAACCGGAAAGAGACATGGAGACGTTGGCTTGCCGAGAAACGACAGAGGCGCGTCTAGAAGAGGAAAAGCTGACCTCAGTGGACAGGAAACCTGAGGCGGCAGAGCAACGCGAAGTCCCCAACGAAGCTGCCGTAGTGAAACCGGTCAAAGGACGGAAGAGGAGGCATAGGGGCAAGAAGCAAGCTGCAGGGCGACGCGGAGAGCCGAAGAAACTGATCCGATGAGATTGTGGATCCCGGATGAAGTTGGCTGCCGCCTGTAGGAAGATGTCCCGTCATGCAACAGTGTCATGGGGCAAGAGGAACATCTTCAGAAAAATTATGACCCACGGAAATTGTGGACCGCGGAAAGAAGTAACCGCAGCCATAATGAAGCTTACATGCTGTGCAGGACACAGGCATTACGAATGAAGTAATGGCAATGTGGTACAAGGAACCCCGAAAGAACGGATGCTTGGGAGGAGATATCAAATGAGACCTGAATGCAAAAATGATATTAAGGACTGACGCGGCAAGCGGCCGCTATACGAGAGAAAGAAGAGAGTAACCGCGATCAGTATCGGAGGGTGCAGCTTAAGACATCTATCACCTCTGGGAAAAATAGGACTGGCCTATAGAGCTAGAAATCTTGAAGCAAGCTGTAGGAATTTCCAGTGGGTTACCGAAAATGTGGAAATGGAACTTGTGGAGGAGTTGACCCCCACCAAAACGGAGAAAGATACTTCAAGCAGAGGAGGAGCCCGTAAAGTAAAAGTACCGGCCTCCCCAGCGAGAATGAATGTGCGATGGATGAAATTGATTAGTGAATGTGAAACGACGAGATGGACGAACGCTAGACCATGGAATTGTTCGGGATGAACAATCTTAAGAAGGGAGCGGAAGTAACGGCCGGAGAATAGTCACTACAAGAGGAGTAGCCGGACAAAAATACGTTGCAAGAACAGCCTTCAAAGAAAAGGAACGGAGATGCACCATTAGGTTATTCGGGACGAACAGCCTTAAGGAGGGAGCAGTGTGACGTATTTGCGCTATGCAGGACACCCTCTCCCCGCCAGCGGTGACGTAACAGCATCGGAGCGCTGTCGCCTCTACGGTAACAGGCCAGTCAACACTCCGCCCCCCTCCCCCGCGGTGACGTAACAGCACTTCCCACTGTGACGTAACAGGGGACACCGCTGTAACAGGAGGCAACAGAAAACGGTATAAAAAGCCGGCTGAGCAGTATGTGATGAGAGTGTGAGATCAGGAGTGAAACAGTGTGGATCGTGAAGTCACCGAGATGGGTTGTATCGAGTGCATGGCAGTGACTACGGCAGGAGAAGTATTTGTGATACTGCCGATGGCAGTAGTTGGGAAATTGTGAATTGTGTAATTGTAAGAGCGAGTGGAATAAATTCGCTACATGCAATACGGCGTAAAGTTATTTGTCACGTGACATACCCAACATGTGACAATATAATATATAGTATAAAGTCTTCTATCTTTTTTTTTTGTGTTAATCTGTAACGTCTGAGCTGGATGTTGGTGGTGTTGTAGTAAAGGTTGAACCTTCCCGCCAATGTACTGTTAGTTTGGTTGTCGTGCAACAGATAGCGACAGCAGAGCAGTCTACCAAAATGGCGTGTGACATAGAAGTGCGTACGGAACAGAGATGTGTTACTGATTTTCTCATTGCCGAACAAATTGCACCCATTGACATCCATCGACGTTTGCTAAAGGTGTACAGAGACGATATAGTGATGCGGTGGGTAGTGCGTTCCAGCAGTGGCGAAAGTGAAGTGCATGACAAACGGCGCCCTGGGCGTCCCTCCTCAGCTGCCACTCCTCACGATGAACAGCGCCTCAATCAGCTCAACCGTAACGACCAGGAAACTGTGTGCACGGCTTAATATCGGCTGTAATGCATTGGAAACGATGTTGGGGAAGCTGGATTATTGCAAAGTTTGTTCCAAGTGGGTCCCGTGGGTGCTTACATAGGACCAAAAACTCATCGAATGGACGTCTGTCAGGACCTGTTGCACCAGTTTGAGGCTGAAGGTTACAAGTTTTTGGACAGCATCGTCACCGAAGATGAGACGTGGTGTCACCACTATGGGCCGGAATCTGATAGACAGTCCATGGAGTGGTGACATTCAGATTCCCAAAGAAAAAAGTTCAACACACAGCCAGCGGCAGGGAAAGTGATGTGCACAGTCTTTTGGGAAAGGCGGGGTGTCATTTTGTTGGATTTCCTGGAGCCTGGTGAGACTGTCAATTCTGAACGCTACAAGATGATGCTGACTAAGCTGAAAGCCCACATTTCCCGAGTCAGGCCAAAAAACAGACAACCTTTCACTCGCAACACGATAACGCTAGACCCCATACCAGTTTGCAGACCACCGCACACATTGCAAAGTTTGGCTGGACCGTCCTACCACATGCACCTTATAGCCCCGATTTAGCATCTTCAGACTTCCATCTCTATGGGCCTATGAAAGATGGACTAAATTGGCAACATTTTCCAGACAACGATGGTGTCATTGTAGCTGTAAGAAAGTGGCTTGCCTCTGTTGGTGCAGACTTTTACGACTGCGACATACAGACTCCTGTTCATCGCTGGCAAAAGTGCATAGAGAATGGTGGTGATTATGTGGAAAAATAACTGCAAGTAGCTGAAATCTTGCTCTATTTAACTATATTATTATGCTTTTTGTAACTGTTGTAGTTTTCATTAAAAAAATAGGAGGCATTATATGTGGAATGCTCCTCGTAGTTGAGAATTTTCAGTTGAGAGGAAGTCCTGCAAGGGCGGCTGTGACAATAGGACCTGAGTTCAGGAAGCTGAAGAACTTCCACTGTGTTAAGTCTGTTGCCAGAAAACGCCTAGCAGTGACTAAAATAGACTGAGGACACTAGTCGGTGTGTGTCGGTGAACTGTGAAGTGTAGTTCTAAGGGTGTACACAAGTGGTCAATAAATCCAATATCCAATCCATACCCTATATAAAGTCACACCCATAAATCTTTACAATATATAGGGCCAGTGATATTTGGCAGATAGAAATACATATGTTTGAGCCTAGTCCTACTGAGGTTCAAACTGCTATTGAAAAGTTGGAGACTTATAAATTGTCAAGTATTTATAAAATTCTGGTACAACCCATTCAAGCATGGTGTGAAAAATTACGTTCTGAGATCCATAAACTTATTAGCTCTGTCTGGAATAAGGAAGAATTGCCTGAGTTGCAGAAGGAGTATTATTGTACCATATTACATGAAGTGTGACATAAGTGACGGTTGTAATTATCAAGGTATACCAATGTTATCAACTCTAGTGGGAGTACAATGAGACATTACATCAGCTATTCATAGACTTCAAGAAAGCCTCTGATCCAGTGAAATATTGTGTAATATTCCCATTGCGTTTAAGGTACACATGAAACAAGTAAGACTTATTAAAATGTGTTTAAATGAAACCTGTAGTGAAGTCTGTATTAGTAAAGAAATGTCCTGTACATTTCCTACTCAAAATGGCCTAAAACATAAAGATAACTGGACACATCAGCTGGACAAATCTATAATTTTGTGTGTAGGTATGCATGGATGTGAAACCTTGTCTCTGATATAAGGGTAGTACATTGATGGTATCTGACAACAGGGTGCATAGGAAAATATTTGGATTGAAGAGGAATGAAACTGTAAGAGGGGTGGAGAAAACTGCATAATGAGGAGCTTCATAATTTGTACTCTTCACCAAATATAACCACACTGATACTGTCACTGAGGATAATATGGGCAGGGCATGCAGCATGAATGGGCAGAAGATTTTGGCAGGAAAGCCAAAAGGAAAAAGACAATTAGGGCAGAGGTTCCCAAAGTGTGGGCTGAGTCCCCCTGGGGGAGTCCAACTGGCTTTCAGGGGGGGGGGGCATAATTTTCACAGGAAAAACTTTTTTAAACAAAATATGGAGAAAGATTTTTAAAATCCTGTGTTATGTTGAGGTATTTTAGTCATGATACAGTACTACAGATTTCAGACTCATAGAGCATTAACAGTTTTAGGGAGTAAATGACAATATAACCCTGCATACTGTTATGTCATATAATGAGAAAAAAAGCTTTTCAATTGATTGATGAAGCAACTGACTGTAATGGTATTGCTCACTTGATAGCTTATGCAAGGCTGCATTTTCAGCAGTGGAGGCCAGCAAAACATAGTACTGTTCCATGATAAACCGGGAAAACGATCTTAGAGTGGCCATTTCAAAACTCCAACCTCGGTTATGTTTGGTTATCTTCAAAGAGGCAACCACGACTGTCCCACTAATCCCTTAAATTAAATTATTAAATTATTTTAAACCCTATGTTTTGTGGCAATGATATCACTCCTGCCTAACCAGTTTGTGTATACATTATGTTTTTACGAACTGTAGGAAATATACAAGCAGAAGTATGTTGTAGGATAATTTCCAGTGGCATCACATTTGTTCCAAAATCTGTGAAAATAGGCTAATTCAAAAGTTGGGAAGTTGGAGACAGTTTCCGTCTTTAGGGTAGCATTTCTGAACCTCTTCCATCAACCTGTCCCTTGGTCTCTGCACAAGACTTCACATACCACTTTTAATCAGAGTCTCAAACTAGGCATACACTTAATCATACATTATAAACATTATGTCTTTTTTTCCTTCTCTATGTCTCTATAGTCCTCTGGACCTCGGTTGCTTTCTCAACAAGAGTTGGTAGGACCCTTGGATAAGGGATTAGCCCATTTCAAGGCCGCTACCTACACACAGGGGTCAATTCTGGGACCACTACTGTTTCTTCTGTATATAAATGATCTCCCGCTAAATGTACAAGTTGTGGAAATGGTATTGTTTGCAGACGATATTAATGTACTTGTTATTGATAAAGATAATTATGTAGCTCAACAGAAAATAAATGAGATCATGATACAGCTTGAAATATGGTTTCAGGTAAATAACCTTTTAATAAATATTAAAAAAAAAACAGCTGCTGTCATGTCATTCCCTCTTAGTAAAAATAGGTTTGTAGTTAGACCGCACATACTCTATAATAACTTGGAAATTGCTTACTCATCGGAACTGAGATTTTTAGGTATAGATATTATAGAAAACCTTAAATGGAATACCCACATCCAGTCATTATGTTCAAAACTTAGTAAAACATCCTATATAATTAAATCACTAAGAAGAGTTTTGAGTCCAAATACGTTAACAAGCATTTATTTTGGAAATTTTCAATCGTTATTGAGATATGGAATAATATTTTGGGGGGTGAAGGTGATAGTATAAAGGTATTTGTAATGCAGAAGAGGGTGTTGTGAATAATTAGTGGACTTGGTAAACAACAGTCATGCAGGCAAATTTTTAAAGATTATGGCATCCTCACGGTCACATCTTTGTATATCTTAGAGGTGTTATGTTACATAAAAAAGTACAAAGCAGATTTGATCCAAAATATAAATATTCATAGTTATAATACAAGAATAAACAAGGATTTTCATGTTCAATTCTGCAGAACTACATTATTTTAAAAAAGTGTGGTAAATATGGGGATAGAATTGTATAGTAAGGTGCCAAACAAAATAAAAAAACTCGGTGGGTTTTTCAGCTTTTAAAAAATACTTAAAATCGTTTTTATTGAAACATTCTTTTTATATGATAAATGAATTTGTTAGTTTTAATAAAAAAGTGGATGGTGCAAGTACTTATTTTTGGATGTCATAGCCATTCATGAGCTGTATATAATACTTTGTATAATTTTTGGAATATTGCATTTATATATTGCTTATGATTGCATCAAATGTTGGTAGTATGCTTGTAACTTTGTAGATTTATTTTGTTAACTTGCATTACTGAACGACATGTGCAAGTGTTACTATGTAGCAAAACAGATGAAATATAATACAATACAATACAATACAATACAATACAATACACAAAAAAAAACACAATCAGAGAATAAATGCACACAGACATACATGCCTCGAGTGGGTTTCGAACCCTAGAACCCAGTGTTCAAGTTGGCAAACACAGTTCATGCTTTAGACCATGTGGCCACTGTGATGAGCTAAACATGATGCTATACTCATATAAAGAACTTTCATTTTTAAACAAACCTATACAGGGAAAACATTTTAAAAGAAGTTGTTTCTTTTCTATGGTATTTTCAATCTATTGTCAGACATAGATTGAAAGATGTATGATGTAGCCCATGACGTACAGGATCCCCAGTTCAGAATCACTGCTTTAAGCAAATAAGAGTGCAGTTTCATTCAGAATTTTAAAATATGCCTGTAATATGTGTGTTGTCTGGTTATCTTGAATTACACAGCTGTATGAGTTCTGTGAAATGTGGACATTTCTTAGAATGTAAATAACGTGTGATTTATCTAATCCAGACAAAAAGATAAACTTAGTACGAATAAAACGCCTGTTGTTACAACATTTTTTAAAAAGAAAAGGAACTTATAAACTTATAACACGTGGGTGCACACGATAGCATAGTAGGTTGAGGCACAATGCTACAAGCCGTACGGTCATGGGTTCAAGTCCTGATGAGGTCATTGGATTTTTTTTTAATTGACCTAATCCTTCCAGCCGCTCTATGGCCCTGGGGTCGACTCAGCCTCTAACAGAAATGAGTACCAGGAATATTCTTGGAATATTCCTGGGGTGTAAAGGGCGGCCGGTACATAGGGCTCACAACAATGCCGATTTTCTAGAAAATGTGGGAACCTCAATATCTCACAACCCTATGGGCCTCCACAGCCTGTTACAGGGACACCTTTACTTTTACTTTACTTACTTTACTTATAACATGTTGGATTATGACATGAGATGTGATATCATATGATCTGCCAAAAATACACCAACATTAGAAAGGAAAAGCGTAGCCTGATAAATGCTTCTTGCTTATTTGTCATTCTTTAATCCTGAAAATGGGGGAAGCATGTTCCTCTGAACCATGAGTGAACTTCTACTGGACTACATGGTATCACATCCCAAAAGGCAGTACTTGTCATAGTCACTGCTGTAAGAACCTCCAATGAAATATGTTGAGTTGATATACCTTACTACTGTCTCGCACATCCTTTTCTACAGGAAAATAAGCACTAAGATTTGGCCAAATCTGTCCTATACTATAGCAGATTTCAGAACACAGAACAGATTTTCATAAGACTTAGCATGAATGACATACTACAAAGATCTAGCCCACAACCCCCCATTTAGTAATACAGTATCAACATGGCAAATACAGGTTCCCCATTATTTACACATAGTAGTTCACTCCAATTCACATTCTCAAAACTGTAAGTAACATCATATACACAGTAACTTAATGTAGTACATTTTTACCTCAAAATAAAGGTTTAACATCACAAATTATAGACATATGCGGTTCAAGACCACCAAAATTAAAACAGGTGGTTAACCTACACAAACAAAAGCAGTCTTATGCAACCAGAATGACAGAATGTTGGTTACAAGGCCTTATAACTTCAAGAGACAGGACAAGTCAGAAGACCTAGGCGTAAATGAAAGCATAATACTAAAATGAAACTTGGAGAAACAGCATTGATTCATCTGACTCAGGAGGGGGTCCTGTAGTGGGCAATTATTATGCTAATGAATCTTTAGGTTCAATGAAAGCAGGAAATATTTTCACCAGCAAAGCACTTATAAACCTTTCATGAGAGACTTTGCATCACAGAGATACATACTTAATTTCAAATTCCATAACTCACATTTGAAAAGCAGCAATACAGTTAATTTCACTCTTGCTTAGATTTTCAACTAAAATGTAGTTTTTTAACACTGGCTTCAGACATAAACATGATACAAGCTCAGGGCTCTCTGCATTAACACCTCATAGCTTGAAATTTATCTAAATAAAATTTGAAACTTCAGTCCTTATCTTGCAGAAATCACAATACATCTCAATTACAAAAGACCATCTGTTCAATGCTGTTTAGGGAAATGAATGCTTCTTGTCATCAGAAGCTAATAAATACTGTGACATGTTGCGCAACGGAGGACACCCACCTCCCCAGCGGTACGTGGCGGTAACGTAGCGCTCGTGTTACTATGGTAATAGGCGAGTCCCTGCCCCGCCACTCTCCCCACGGTGATGTAACGCGCAACGTGCGGTGACGCAATACGGTGACGCGGCACCACTTCCTACTGTGACGTGGCATGCAACAGGCACCACTGCGGCTATATAAGGGAACTGCACAACATCTACAAGTCAGTTGAAATGTGGACATCGCCGAGTTCAGTAGTAGTTGAGCGAGTGTGTTATCAACAGTTCTCGAGGCAGCAGCCTGCGAGTTGAGTTGAAATATAGCAGCCGTCGTGGAAGGAAGTACCGGACGTGTGTGTAACTGAGAATTAATTGGGAGTGTGATACAGTGGGACTTATATAGCTCCCATACTGTGAAAACGTGTTGACTACTGACAATAGAGTGAATTGATTATTGCGAATAGGGTTATAAAGTGTAAAACCCCACAACATTGTTATAATTAATTGTAGCCATTATTTGTAGGTTGTTCAATAACCCAGTTAACAATCTGAATGGCGTCTTCAGTAACGAAACACGTTACAATACATTCTGAGGGCAAAAAGCAGAGCTTCTGAATGTTACAGAAGGTGATACATACAGCATCCACTGTACTTTAAAGGGTTTTAATGAAAAGGACATCCTATAACGGTTAGAACTTATGCTTCATATCCAGGATGTCCTAGGTTTGAATTTAAACTCAAAAATCAGTTATTCTAGCAAACAATTTTCTCACTTTTCATCATTCACTTCATGCAAGTACTAAAAAAGCACACATCATTCATTCCAAATCCATCATTTGGAATAATTCTGTCATCTGACACTTCATACAACCAAGTAAGTTGGTGCAAGCATAATGACTTGTATTTGGGAGATTCCTCATTCAAATCTGAGCAAGGATATCAACTCTCCTGACTGAGGTTTCGAGGTTCATTGTGGTTTTCCTCCATCCGTCCAAGCAAATACTGTGAGAATATCACAAATTTGGCCAGAACACCTTCCTTCCACAACACTTCCAATTCTGTATTCACATACATACAACCATTCAAAACAACACAGTCAAGTCACTAATAGTGTTGTCACAATACAAATACAGAGACACTGCTTAATCTATGCAGTTTGTAAAGCATCACTGAATATGCTATTAAACAAATAGAATTCTTCTCAAGACCCTAGATTCTCATGGCACTGAAATTAAGATTATGATCTTCTGGCATGACACCTTTTCTACCCTTCTTCTACCCTGAAGATGGAGGCAACAGGTTTCTCCATACTACAAATACCAGTATGTGTCTACCAGACTACATTGTGCCACATTGCAGAAAACCGTAATCTTAAAAACACTCTTTCTATTGGCCCCTTTACCACACGTTTTGAGCAAGCAAATCCCACATTTCTGTATACATATGACAATAACACCATTCAATCAATAAATAATTCAATCAGTTTATTTGTTCTGAGAATCCATATTTGGAGATACAACCTCCGGATATAGAACAAGTCAATTACTACATATTAAAATAA
The DNA here is from genome assembly GCF_002891405.2 of Cryptotermes secundus. Lineage (NCBI taxonomy): Eukaryota > Metazoa > Arthropoda > Insecta > Blattodea > Kalotermitidae > Cryptotermes > Cryptotermes secundus. The sequence continues at coordinate 279,175 of NW_019739949.1, forward strand.
CATACATATCATACATGAGTCAGCAATACTATGAAACTTAATTACCTACAGATTTCATACAAATCAGTCATACACTACATCGTCCCATTTTCAGCAATTCAACACCAAAAAAAACCCAACAGCCAACATTTTCTTTTATTGACTAAGTGAGGACAAGATATATGTCATAACATAAAACCATAACACACTCACTTCAGAATTTTAGGGACATAAATTCATCAATGGAATAAATGGAATGTTTCAACAGCAAGGATTTTAAGTCCCTCTTAAGAGTTATTTTTTTTTTAATTTTATCTGCTCAGGGACCTTAATATACAAGGCGATACCCATATTTATAACGATTTTCTTAAAAAGAACTGTATTGCAATGATTTACATGTAAATTTAGTTTTGTTTGCATGTTGTAATTATGCATGACCACATTTTTTTGCCACGAAGTCTTTATACTTTTTAATAAACCATATCACTTCAAAAATGTATAGCGTTGCCAATGTTAAAATACTATAATCTTTAAAAATATGTCGTCATAACGTTCGATTATTAACCCCACTGATAATTCAAAGGACTTTTTTTTTGCAGTTTAAAGAGTCTGACACATTCGTTATCCCCTCCCCATAATATAATACCGTACCGCAGACAGGATTCAAAATTTGAAAAGTAGATATTTCTTATCACATATGGGTTCAACGTTTCTTTTAATGTTTTCATCATATAAACTACTTTGCATAGCTTAGCTCTTAAAAATCGAACATGGGCGCCCCATTTTAGGTTTTCTGTGATGTAAATACCTAAAAATCTTAGTTCTGATTTATAGGTATTTTCTAAAGTTTTAAAATTTATTTATGGTCTTAATGGATCTTTCAATTGTTTTAGATGAAATGACATAGCAAATGTTTTTTCAAAATGTATTATAAGATTATTTTTCTCGAACCACATATTTAACTCTCTCATCAAGTGTTTTATTTTATGTTGAAGGTCAACTTCATCTGATCCAGTAATTAACAAATTAGTATCATTTGCAAATAAGACCAACTTTTCCCCTTGAACATTTTCAGTTAGATCATTTATATACAGCAAAAATAAAAGCGGCCCCAACACTGATCCTTGCTTCCAGTGTTACAAAACAACACATGTACTCCTTATCAACACCAAAAGAAATCCCTGAAGATGCTATTAATTTATATTTCATTCTTAGCATTTTTAAAAAAGTGTTCGAATTGCTGAGGCTAAGTATGACTGAATGACAAGCAACTTGAAATCCACATGAACAGTGCAAAAGGTGAAGTTATTCCTGTACTTCCTCACATATAGGGGAGCAGAGGTGTAGCTCCACCTCTCTTGACCTTGGCACTAGATGGAGGAAGTGACTGATCAGCTTCACGCCCCTGCTCTTTTACCCCTGGGGAAAGAGCCTCCGTTCTCCATTGTATAGGAAGTTGGGTGGACCCTAGAGCCAGCCTGGGCGCTCTGGAGAACAGAAAAATCTTGCACTGCCAGAAGTCAAAGTCAGGCCATCCAACCAGTCTGCCGCTATACTGAGTGAGCTATCCAAGTTCCACATAAAGACTCTTTAAAAATTTAATTCCTATCTCACAGACACCACTGTTTTCCTTTACGAGGACCAATTTCTTGACAGTGTTTAGGGTAATAATCCAGGTCTATTTTGCGAACTGTATGAAACACACAAGTACACTTTCAGGGCAAAATGGTGAACAAGTGAGTACATATGGTTACCATTCTGCTTTAAAACGTGGAGGAAGTGATCGCCTTCTGTTTGAAAGTACACTCCTACCTTCACCTGAATGGAGAAAAATCATTTGCATCTTACTTTATGACCTCTAGGTAACTGTTTAGCTATTCCTGGAAACTAGAATATATAGCGTGATATTGAAGGCCAGACGACTTGGAAACGATTTGGAATGTTACAGTTGTGGTTTAAGCAGGGCAATAGTCAGGCCAATGGCTCGAAGAGATAATACATCTGGACTTGGGGAAATGAGGAAAATAACTAAAACTTGACAGGATGGCCAGTGTTTCCACTGAGATTTATACCAAATTCAAAAGACTTTACCATCAAAAAATACAAATTTATGGAATTATATTGTGGCATGGAGACCCATTGTTAGGCAACAACCGAGAGACGGGAAACTACACAAGACCGGTTGCTAAGTATTGGCTCTGCAAACAATGGCCGTTGCTAGGAAATGACTGAGTAGCAATCACGTGCGAACCCCAACAAACATGAGCGCAACAATGTCAAAGTAACACGGGAACGGTGATTTCTGTGTTGTCAGCGCCAAGATGCTATAAGCAGGACAAGTTAGGAGTTAGTTATCTAGGAAGTGATGAGTTGGTTGGTGTGTTAGTGAGTTAGTCAGAGAACTGCATTTCAGTAGTTATGTGTGAGCTATTGCTCTGAGAAATTGTTAGCTGAGGCCGGGGATAGTTTGGGAACCCAGAGGAAGGGGAACGTAAGCTGTTGGAACCCGCTACCAAGCAACAGCTGGTGGAAACTGTAAGAGACTGAGAACACTAGTCTGTGTGTTACAATTCAAGTAGCTACTAAATTATCCTCATGAGGCTGACCCCATTCCAAACCCACTACTTCTCAGAAAATCTGGTAGTGCCAGGAATCAAACCTGGGAGCTCTAGATCTGTAGCCAAGAACTCTGACCAGTAGACCACAGAGGTGGTCAGTAGGCTAAGTTTGCCTTTATTTTTCTTAACAGTAACCACAATATACCAGCATTGATATTATATTTGCTTATTTAATATACAAAAGCTTTGCGTTTTGCCAATAGTCTTTTTTTGTGTGTGTTTCTTATGGTTATGCCATGTACAATAGTTATTTCCTAAAGACCATTAACTGGCCAGTCTTTGTAATTGAGATTCAGTATGCCCTCTGTGAGGTATGAATTTACTTTTAAAATAATTTTGGATGAATTTCAGGCATCAGTCTGTCAACACTGTTGTGCAGTACTTCAAATGCACTTAAACTTAATATGCCTATTTTATCATCACTATAGTGGGATTATTAAAATGTCTGCCTCATTCAAAATTTGTTTTATTTACTACAAAAGTTTCTGTTTTATTTAATGATATTATGTTGACTGACAAGGTCTCACAAATAAAAGGGCTGTAATTATGGAAGGTATATTAATTATAAAAACACAATTATTGTTTATGTTAAAATGTATTAATGGCATTGTCTCAATTATTGAAAATATAAGTTCAGAAAGAAGTACCTTGTTTAATGACCAAGGATGTGGTAATATGCTTCCTGGACAGAGCCATCACAAATCTTAGGGGGTGATAACAGATTAGTATGGAGCAATGGTGAAATATTCATTAGTGGGAGGAAATTGACACTTGAAGGAAAACTTGCTCCAGGGTCACTTCAATTGCTGAAAATTTAACATGAATTCAACTGAGATTAAACCCAAGGCTCCATGTTGATAAGCCAGCAACCAACTGCTTGGGCTGCAGCATGACTTGTGTAGATGCTGATTGGGCTATTTTGCAATCCTTTATCATATGGTGAAATCATGTAGCACTGACTGAGGAATGATACTGAGTATTGCGAATGGTGAATACCACTGGCTTCTCATTATTCAGCAGAAATGGCCTAGAAAACTGATAAAATACTTAAATCACAATAACTAGTCCACTGAGCAGGTTTCAAACCAGGTACTTACTGATATAAAGCAGGGGCTGTTTTAAGAAAAGACTGACTTTCCCTGAAGACGGAGGCAGTACCTCAGTCTGAAATATCTGTAGTTGCAAGACTACATGGCATCACATCCCATAAGATGGTAGTGTTAATATTTACTTCGGTGCAACCCTAAATTTCATACTTTTAAGAAAATTTTTCATCATTTACTTAAAGGACTGAGGAAAAATGTCAAATCTTGGTTGGGACTGCTGTGCCATGCCCAAGACTGAAATTTAGAATGCCCTGAATACAAAGCAGGAATTCTAATCCACAGCCCTGAGTACTGATGATGCAACAACAAAAAGTTATTATCTTATCTATTTGAGTTTTGATATTTGTTTCCATACCCAAAAAGCTATACTTTAATGGTAATATAAGCTTGGAGATAAAAAACACCGAACTTCAGCACACCCTACACAAATAAGAAAAGCATACTTGGGTGTACATGGGCAAACTGAATTACTTATCCTTATCTCTCATCGGTTATCTATTATGATGGTGACTTTAGTTATCTCATGGCCCACTAGTTATGACACAGCTATACTCTGGTTTACCAGTAATGAGGTGTGATGTTCTGTCTGAAGTGCTCTGCAGGTAACATTGCCCTATACTGAATTAAGAATTTGGTTTTATTAACTATATGGTGGTGCATCATGTTTACAATTCATGTAAATATATAAATCTTCAGTCATACGGCACATATTCTCTCGCTGCTTTCCACAAGGTAAGCAAAATATTTCAGCATATATACATTGTCATGTATTGGGTGTGTCACGCAACAAATAACTTCACGCGGGTCTCGGATTTAGCGACTCTTTATTGGACACTCACACTTATACACCATACAATTATTGTTGCCTGTGGTATCACGTGACTTCTGCGACATCTCGACTAGGTTCCAACTACATTGCATGAAGGCTAGTTAGCTCTGTAGTGCTGTAGCGCTGTCGCTCTCAGCTTATGTAGGAGTTCTGCGGACCGGATATGAGACACCATTCGCCAAGGTTCGATCTCACCTGTTCGGCAATCCATTGCTTCAGGAACGCTCTTTATACACTGGTAACGTGTTTCATCTCATCCGTTGTCATTCAACGGCCTTCTGTTGTTCACTGTTAATTGTTTCAGCATTGTCTATGCAACGGCTCATTGTTATTGCATTACCATGGAAGTATCTACTGCAAACATGTTACAATATATATATATATATATATATTGCCATCTTCAGGAATGCAGATACTTAAATACAAGTCTAAAGTTTTATATTACATAAAACAAAATAAAATAAAAAAAGTATAGGTATCCCTGTAACAGGCCGTGAAGGCCCATAGGGTTGTGAGATGTTGAGGCTCCCACATTTTCTAGACAATGGGCTCACAGATGGTGGTGAGTTTGTCAGCCTTACACGCTGGCTGCCCTTTACCCCCAGGAATATTCCTGGCACTAATTTCTGTTATAGGTTGTCAACCCCAGGGCCATAGTACGGCCGGAAGGATTAGGTAAATTGAAAAAATCCACCTCATTGGGATTTGATCCCATGACCTTCCAGCTTGTAGCACAGTTCCTCAACCAACTATGCGTGCCCTTTTTTATTTTACATGGGAATGTGAATCTAGTGTGTGTATATATATATACACAGTGTGTGAGAAGTTCAGAGTGTTTCAAGGTTAAAATAAAGGCAAAGTTGCCCCTTTGCTTAATTAGTTACGCATTATGTTATGAAGACATTTGGGAGAGTGGAGGTATAGCTCCATCATTCTTGATGTTGGTACTAGATGGAGGTAAACAGTCAGCTTCACACCCCTGCAACTTTACCTCTGGGAATAATGCTTCTCAGTACCCATTGGATAGGAGGCTTGGTGGGCCCCAGAGCCGGTCTGGATGCTGTTGAGAAGAGAAAAATATTGCACTGCTGGAAATTGTACCCATACCATTCAGCCTCTAGCCTTTGCTATACTGACTGAACTATCCTAATTCCCTATCAGGTTGAAAGAGGTTGTAGATATAGTAACCACTGCGCTTCAAAAGGGTTCCATAAACTAAACATCACACTAAATTGCCAAAATTTGGAAAGCAGATTACTAGACTACTATGGTTCTGTGGGAACCTCCCACAGTGCATAACAGACAACTCCTGCAATGTCAAGGTCAAAGTCTGAGTTATATTGCAACTGACGGTTAGTCAGTCTGTCTGCCTTGGTGTCGAGCCCCAGCCTTTCTTTTTATATGAAAGTTACTGTCCTGTCCATGTGGGGCACTCTCTCTGATGAGAGGTCGGGTCTGTCCTTTGTCAGTCATAGTCAGTAATATTAAGTCCATTGTCAGTATGTACACTTAATTACAGGGTTATTCTTAATAGCAACTCAATGAACCGGACGATTTTAAAAACATTATGAACGGGACAGCCCCACCACTGATACACCAGCCACACCGCTCTTGTAGATGGTTGAGCATATAGTTTATAGTTTATAGTTTCTGAGCACTATCCTAACCATGGGCTGATCCATGAGAAAATGAACACCTCTAACGTTATCAGTCACTCGATGCTCAGACTAAGCACATTCAACAATCGACTCTAATCTAACCAAGTAAACACATCTCAAAAAACACCCACACTGAATGGATAATGAACGAATTTCTCCCCCAGTGTACCAGAAACAGGCGATATTTATATGCTACAGCTTGCAGCCTAGTTGTCTGTACGTCCACACCAGTGCTACCCATTCAGCACTCATAACTGCAGCTCCACCACCAACTGGTTTGTGCACCACCCAGCAGTAACGGTATAAAAATGCGGGCCTCCAACAGGCTAGCATCACTGGAGTGGTAGCGAATACTACTAGGAATAGGGTAAAATCTGCTGTACTGAGCCTGGACTGACAAAGGCCTTGTACATATTGTACACAGAAATAGGAACTAAGAGTAAACTGTAAATATATGTAAATACAAACAATGGACTTACTAATACAAACTATGACTGACAAATGACAGACCTGACCTCTCACCAGAGAGGGCGCCCCACATGGACAAGACAGTAACCTTCATTTAAAAAGAAACATGACATCCCACAGTTCCAGTAATCAAAAGCATGGACACTTTGCTGCATACAGTAGAAAAGGAATTATTAATGTTGTACTGCAAGCAACGAAAATCTTCTTTTTCTTCACTTCATTGTACAGCCAATCTAGCCCCTTCCAACTTCACAAATTCATTACAAGTTTTCCAAGGCTTTCCTTAGTCTTGGCATCTTTTGGTTCTTACCCAATAATCCTGACTATAGAATATGTTTTGATTTTCATTCCTCAGTCCTTCTATCCATGGGACTTTGCCATTATTCATGTGTTTTATTTTGTACTAACTGTATTTTTCATTATTTCCTAGTTATCTCCATTATAACTGTAGTCTAGTCTAATCTGAGCCTTTAAGTGCTCTTAGTGCATCATCTCGACAGACTGCATTCTATTTATGTCCCTGGTAACACAAATATAGCATAGAAAGCAGGTCACACACAAACATAGGCACAGTTTTAAAACAGCTTCCAGAGAACAATTCAGGCAGTACTCATACAAGGGAAAGAGGAAAATGTTTTGTAAATATTCCTTATACATAATCTTGATAATGTTGTTTGCTCATAAATGTGTGGGTACATATAAAACAACTTTGTTAAACTGGTAATATCATCCGTATATACACTCATAGATGGAATATGACAGTTAAATTTGAAATGAGATTTGAGGTTCCCACAGCAGTGAATATAAAGGTTAGAGCAAAAAGGTGTTTAAGTTCTGGGTTAAGATTACATCCGTTATGTGATGTCATCTGGTACACAGGTTCCTCTGAAATTTACCTACCTATCTACCAAACTACATGGTGTCACTTCTTGGAACACAATATTATAATATTTGTATTACTACTTTCAATACATATCATGAAGCCATTTGGAAAGTCGCTTTTTCTGAGTACCAAAGATTAGTTAGGATGATCAATCATTGCTCCAAATTTGACAAGTGGACTTATAAGGATCAAACAAACAAACTCTGTGGCCTGTAGTTCACAAGTGAACTATAAAGACCGAGCAACTGCCATTTGTCGGCGAAGTTAGTGCCAACTTTTGTGGATAGAGGGTATCACGTGGTCAGCGCAATGAATCCCTATGGCCGTTAATCTCAGTTTTCTAGACCAGAGCCGCTATTTCCTTGAAATAGCTCTTCAATTATCCTCATGAGGCTGACTGGACACCATTTCAGACCCACTACTTCTCGGAAAATCTGGTAGCGGGAATCGAACTCAGACCTCTAGATCTGTAGGCATGAACTCTGACCACCACGCCACAGAGGCGGTCGGATTTATAAGGATCACTTGGGAAAATTCAAAAGTACAAATTATCTTCACACAATTTTAATTGATGTTCCCTGTTTAACCATTCAAATTAACCATATTGAGCGAAGTCCTTCACAAAATAACAATTGCTCCATTATATAACAAATTCCTAGTATTTTATTAGACGTGATGGTTCATTATCATTTTCACAAGAACCCCACCACTGGTTCCCATCGTGATTCTAATGAATCCAGTCTACACCCTCACACCTTATTCTTTAAAATCAGTTCTAATGTTGTCAGACATAAGCTGAGAGCCGGAACTGTGTCATCGGCAGAGACAGCCATTACATTGGAATTGCTCTGTAAACACATCCGTTGCTAGGTAGTGGCTCACTGGAAGTCATGTGACCATGACCACCCTTACACACAACAGAGGAACACTTCATCAGACACCATGCCGCGTCATCATATATGTCATCCGTTTTAGATGATGGCGAAATAAACACCTCTTCATGATAGTGGTGACGTCACACAACTGGAGAACTGTTGGAAGTGGTGTTTTCCATTGGGCCCGTCCTGAGGCTATATCACGAGGACCAATGGGACAAGCGAATGAGTCTTGAGTAGGCGGAGTTAGAAGAGAAGGAGGTTAAGTGAAATGGCTGCCAGCCTGCTTGGACACGAGCCAAAGACCAGAGAAACATCCACTGTTGGACGATGTTACCCAGCAGTGTAGTGAAGATCATGACAGGGAACACTAGTCTGTAGGTGATAGTGATTTGCAAAGTGTACTCATGAGAGTCTTGAGACAACAGAGTTAGTCGAGTTGAGTTCAAGTTTGTTGGCAAACAGTCCAAGACAGCCCAAGGCTGAGAGTCACCAGTGGAGAAGCCAGAGATGAAGCAGTCCCCACTGTTGGAAGTGTCTAGCCACAATGCCATGTTCAGCAGTCACTGGTTAGCACTCTGAGGAAGAATGTCCTGGGCCCTAGCTAGGTGGCCAGCGGCAGAGCGGTAGTCTTGAGACAGTGGTTAGTGAGTGCAGCTCTTGAGCATTGAGTGAGTGGGGAATAGCCCTTATTAGAAGACTTGTGACCAGGCAACAAAAAACTGAGTTGTGAGACAGGCACCAGACAGCGAGGACCGGAGCTGTCTAACATGGAAGCTGAGGATCTACAGCATTAGGAGTGTTACCAGGCAACAACTGCTGAAGATACAGCAGATCAGAGACTTAGTGCATGCTGTAATGAACTGTAAGAGTGCGTGAATTAGCGACAGCGTTATAGTTACTTATAGTTACGGCCTATAAGAGTCCAATAAATCTGATTACCAATCCAAACCTCATGTGTAGTCACTTAATGAATGATAATATTGTGGCATATTGTGCTATGGAGGACAACCCCTCCCTCTCCAGCGGTGACGTGGCGGCATCGGAGCGCTGTCGTTACTAGGGTAACAGGCAAGTCAACACTCCTTCCCCTACCCCGCAGGTGGTGACGTGACCAAGGGATGGCGCGGTTGCTGTGCAGCCGTAAACAACTCCCGACAGCGTTGCCAGTAACACCTGTAAACACGGCGACTAGGCAACAAGGAAGCGAGGCGTTTCCCGTTGTCCGACTGAGGGTTTATAAGAGAACAACACTGCCTACGAAGACATTGGAGTATAGCAGCAGTCGCGGAAAGAACCGGACGCGTGTGTGATAATCAGTGACAGTTCGTGATAACTGAGAAATAATTGGGAGTGTGTGATACAGTTGCACTTGTATAACTCCCGCGTTATAAAAACGTGTAGACTACTGAGGACAGAGTGAATTGATTATTGTGTAGGGTTGTAAATTGTGTAAACCCGTAACAGTGTTCTAATTATTTCTAGTTACGACTTGTAGGTTGTTAAATAAACCAATTACAATACAATACAATACAATTAATAATCCAAAAAAATATGCTACAATATTATACTACCACCTCTGCTTTGGTCTTCCTTTAAGGTTTTCCAATGAAAACTTTATACACATTTCTCCCTGCTCCCATCCATGCTATACCCCTACCCATATTGCCCTCCTTGATTTGACCACTCTTTTAATAATTGGTGGCCAGGATAGATCAGTTGGTATAGCAACTGGCTACAGGCAGGCTGGATGAGGGGTCTGGGTTTGAGTCCCGGTAGGGACAAGATTTTCTCCTCTCTACATCATCCAGAGTGGTTGTGGGGTCTACAAAGCCCCTTCTCCAATGGGTACAGGGGGATCTTTCCCCAGGAGTAAAGCAGCAGGTGCATGAAGCTAACCACTCACCTCCAATCAGTGACAAGTTCGAGATCACAAGTATCTCTAAACTGACTCCCCTTTATTATTATTATTATTATTATTATTATTTGTTTTTAATTATTTTTATGTAATTCTATGTACTCATGCTAACCTTTTAATTGGCCTCTGTGGTGTTAAGTTGTACATAAATAAACATGAATTGAATTGAATTGAATTAGGATGTTGAGCTGCCACACGAATAAATAAGAATTGGATTATTATTACTATTAACTTCTATGTGTGTATGTGTATTGACCACATAATGGAATAACCATTCAAAATGTACTTATTTTATTTTCTCATCTGTTAATGCTAACTTTAATTTTTCTTGGTATTATTATTAATTTAATGTCATTATATAGACTGTCTTATTTGTATTTTGTCTTTTAGTTATATCTCTATTTCTATGTATCCGTGCCTACTTTGTTTTTGGCCTCTGTGCTGTTAAGTCTGCAGGTAAATAAACACGAATTGAATTGAATTATTATTATTATTATTATTATTTTACATCTTCAGGGCATAGTGCATACTTAATTTAGCACAGGGACAAATTAACCTTTCTTTTACCTTTAATAACACTTTGTGAAGAGTTCAAATTATGAAGCTCTTATGCAATTTTCCCATCCTCCTGTCCCTTCCTCTTAGGTCCAAATAATCTGTTCAGCATCCTGTTCTCAAACACTCTCATTGCATGTTCTTCCTTCATATTAAAGACCAAGTTGCACACACATACAAAACACAGACAAAATTATAGTTTTATTTATCTGAATGTTTGCATTTTAAATAGCATGAAGTCCATCTAAATAATATTTAAAACTTCAGTTCCTATCTCACAAGAAACAAATCACATCTCACTTACAAAGACAAACTGATTAATGCTGTATAGGGGAAGAATTTGTTTGTGTGAAAATATTCCAAAAGACATTAATACTTGATGTGAAGAGAATGCAGAATTTTTTAATGGTAAAGCAGGTGGTACATATAGCAATCAATGTGCTCTTGTTCTATTTGTTCTGTATCTAATTTCACTTTATGGTATACTGTAATCTAATTGTTCAATCCATTTGTCTGTAGTTTATTTTTTAATTTCTAATAAAAAATGTATGGAACTCCAGTGTCTTCAACTTTCATTTTGTTCATTTACTGAAGACTTTTATTAAATCTAGCTTCTTGGAATAGGACTCTTGTTATCATAGTCACCTAGCAGGTCAAGCAATTCCCTTCAATCTTCATGGAAGAAGAAATATGACCTCACTTCTACTTTTAATATGGTTTCCACTGCACTGGTTATTTTCAATTGTTCTTGTACCTTATTTCTTAAGAGTTACTCCTATCACTGACATAAAATGAAACCATTGTGATCATATCATGGTCTTTTTGGATGTAGCTCCATGTAGTTTCGTGGATAACTACCAGTGTTTCAGAGGAAACTGCTGTCCATGTTTAGGGTAGAAACGATGACATGCTCGCAGCATGTTTCTCTAAGTCATTGGCACCTATCTACCAAACTATAGGTTACAGAAGACTGTGATCTAAATAGTCACTGAAATGACAACATCAAACATTTTTTGTTTTCAGTATCTTTAATATCCTTAATTTCTTACAACAAAATAAAACTCCAGTGAAAACTAACAAAACATAATACTGCTTAATTCAAATACATATATTACATTCTTATCTTTTCATCTCTAAACATACACAGTTGAGCCAGTGTTCATAACAATGACACAGGAAGCTATTCCCACACATCATGATTTCCTACACATTCCAAACCAGGCTGATTGTTTGGCTGATAACATTAAACTTTTTTGTCGGCAGTTTCACCTTATGTCACATGTAAAAAACAGATGTAGTGCCCTTGTATTGAATATAGCTCACATCCTGCATATCTGTGCCATACCAATGTTTCGGTTTGAGGTATGAGTACACTACAGCCAAGTTCCCTCTGCATAAACCAAGGTATAAAAATATTTTCTTCATTATACAAATATAAAATAAATTCTAAATGGTTTTGACAATGGTGTACTCATATTATACTCAGGATTACTAAATTTCTTTAGGTTGTCCATCATTTAATATTCTGATAGACCATAATATTTTGAAAAAGGGATCTGTTTTCATCCTCAGGTGACAGGATGAGGATGAATCTACTCTGTAGGACCTGACAGAAAGAGCTACTGAGATTAGCTATTTCGAATCGATGTGGTTCACCATCTTTACACCTGAGGATGGAAACAGATGAAATTTCCAAAACACTGCTTTCTTTCAGGATAGTATGCAATGGACAAAGTCCAGAAACTCAGCAATCCCGAGACAAATCTAACAATTTGGTAGTTTCTGTGTTTCTTCCTGATATGAAACAGACAAAAAAATTACTCACACTGTGGTCTTCTAGGTTACAATGATGTGTTGTACTCACAACAAGGTAGATGAGCACCAACATTTTGGAAGAACACATTACTGCCATCTTCAGGCAGAAATCATCCAAATAGGGAAAACTGGAGGGTTATGTAGATGTGGTGTGAAAGAAAACGATTCATGGCGTACAAGAGAGGCAAATGACATGAAGAGAGGAACGAGAAACCAGGGTAAAGGCAGACCAGTGGGAACTGTAGGTCCAGACAAGGGCAATTACACCAGCAGGGGGAGCGGGTAAGAATTAAAACATGCCATATTACCTATTTGGCTTAATTCGATCCTGTAGATAGGGGCAGAATGGTCCTCCAAAACATTGGTACCCCTTTACCAGCGAAAATGACATAATAATTCAGAACACAACCATGAGAATTACCACTGTTATGAAACCTCCAAATCTATATAAAACCGAGATTCATGCTCAAATTAGATAGTAATTCAGGAAATGCTTCTTAATATTTGGATGAAACTGTTTGCCAGAATACCAAACACTAAGATATAAATGAAATTGGAAGTTCTGTTGCTTTCAAGCATGGTCTCATTTCTGAGATATATTAAACTGCAAAGAGTAGGAAAACCAAGGTATCCAGAGAAGTAGCTGAGCCAAGAACAGATGACATAAGTAGGTAGTGGAGGATGTTATACAGTTATCCATAAAGGCCTCATCTATTTCGTTGAAATCAAAACAATGTATATGAAATGGAATAATGGAATACGGTGATATTTTCATGCAGCATGAGTGTGGGTGGGGTAGTGGGGGTGACAGGTCACCTGCCAGCATGTCCGGGTGTCTCACTCATCAGGACTTCCAGACCTCCCTCACTGCATTTTCCAAGAACGCAGTTGCTTCGTCTCTTGTTCATACACTTGACCCGTCTACAAATATTACCTGTATTGAACCTTGGTTGCAGGACAAAAAGGAAATTGTGTTGAGTGTAATCATGAGCTGAGAAGCAGGGCAACAGTGCACGAGGATCTAGATGTGAAGCTGACAGTGCACAAATTTGCAGTGTTCAGTGCAAGATAAAAATGAAAACAGTGCAGTGACATAGTGAAATAGTGGTGGACTAGACAAGCTCATATCAGGATCTCAGGTACCTTACTGATAACCAGATATTGACTGTTTTGAACCAAGATAAACATTACAACTTGTGTTAGAAGTTCAACTGAAGAGGGATGCCACTCTGTAAGCGATTTTGGAACAATTAAGCATGAAAAATGCAGACTAAGACCAGCTGGCGGCCATCCAAGCATAACTTTAAAAGGACACAAATGCCAGACAGGAAGAACAAAAAAATATAAAATAAAACCTGACACAGACAGATGAAGGGCGCCATTATGGTGGTTCAGCAGCTAGACCCAAGCCTTCACAAAGTCAGTAGTGAGCTACAGATTACACAACAAGAGTTGGAAGGGACATGACTCGATGTGTTTATCCTAACGGTGGCCAGGTAACAACCTGAAAACAACCTTAAGTCATGTAAGTGCACTCAACGAGGTTATGCAACCTGCTTCTAGGCAACAGTTCAGTAAATAAATTTCAGTGCAGGTGCAATGACATCACACTGCAACAGTACTAGTTATCTCATGACTGGCTTTCTATGCAGTCCGTGCTGCGACTGTTGCTATGCAATCGTTCGGTAAACACGTTGCAACAATATACCCCATTTTCCATGCATGGTTGGTGCGGAGGCTATATAACGACAGTTAGAGGCAGAAGAGATTGCAAACCCGTGTGGAGGCGGGGTCGAATACCTGCACCGTGACCTTGCGAGTCGTAGGAGTCGATGGAAGAGGGAAATGTCAAATCTGAGACAGCAAAATATGGTTGCAAGTCCCAAGGGACTCAGACCCGAGAAAGACTGTGCTGGCAAGGACCAGCAGCGTATACAACAAACAGACCCATCCTCTCATCAGAGAGGGCGCCCCACAAAAACAAGACCATAACTGCCAAACAGTAATAAATACCTGGTCATGAGCCCCAGATGGAGCTTGACACCAAGAATTATTGACTGACCATCAGTCACAATACGACCTTTTCTTTGCCTTTGAACAGATTGCAAACCCGTGTGGGGGCGGGGTCAAATACCTCCAAGGTGACCCTGTGAGTTGTAGGTGGCGACGAAGAGGGAAATCTCAAATCTGAGACAGCAAAATATGGTCACGAGTCCCAAGGGACTGGGACCCGAGAAAGACTGCACTGGGAGTGTGAGCGCTGGAATATTAAAATTAATGAAACTAAGACTCAGGGGGTCTACTTCTCTCGTGGCTGTCGACCGCCTGAATCTTGTCTCACTCTAAATGGACGAAATATTCCAATTGTAAATAATGCAAAATATCTATGTGTAACCTTCGATAAGAGAGTTACATGGAGATTGCACATATAAATGATCAAAGCCAAGGCCTTCAGAACATTCATTAGAGTGTATTCCTTATTCAGAAGTGAGCAATTGAGCGTTAATATTAAACTGACCCTCCAGAAAGCTCTTATTAGATCCGTAATGACTTATGCTAGTCCCGCCTGGGAGTTTGCGGCAGACACCCATCTAGTGAAATTGCAGCGCCTGCAAAACAAGGTTCTCTGCACCACTGGCAATTCTCCAAGGCACACACCAGTCCACAATTTGCACATGGCATTCAAAATCCCGTACATATATGACTATATAACAAAATTATGCAGGAAACAAGCAGAAGTCATACAAAATCATGATAATGAGAATGTTTGCAATATTGGACAAGGAGAAGCCAGACAGAGAAAGTATAAGAGGCTTAAACTTGGCAGTGGTCCGGTATACGACTGTTCATGTTCACCAGTGTTTTGCAGGACCATACTGACTTCATCTTCAGGGTTTAATTGTCCCTAAAAATGGAGGCAGTATGTTCTGTGAAACACGGGTAACTGTATTTTGTAGACTGTATGGAATCATATCCTGCAGGAACACCATCTTAATTTGTATTTTCTTCCTTCCAGATTAAGACTGGCCAATACAGCTTCATGAAATATGATGGCTGTGAGCAATGGCAATGCTACAACACATGCCACTGAAGAGAAGTTCATCATAAAACATGAAGGAGAAACATATGACATTGCAAGGTTTCTGAAGTTTCACCCAGGTGGGCGGAACTCTGTGTCACCATATAAGGGGCTCTCAATCACCAAGAAATTTCATGACATTAACCATTCTGCTGCTGCCACCTACCTTATGAGAGAATACAGACTGCATGGCATGTCACAAAATTCTGCTGTTGAGGATTTGGAGGTATAGAAATCTGACTTATTTCTCATTAGTTAAATTCTTGGGCTACTTTCCCTAGTTTAAAAAAATAGAAGCATGCTTATGAGATCACACTGCTGTGTGTCCTAAATAACACTTGAATGCATGAATCGATCTTCATGAAACTTAGTACTGGCACCTGAACAAACACTGCAGGCCCACAGATTCTTGAGGAGAAATCTCGGTATTGCTTGAACACCTGTTCTCGTGAAACTTGATATGTACATCAGCTCACACATGGCAATGTCGAACAGCGTACTTCATAAATCTCTCCCATCAGTAATGCCAACATTGTGGGCCTCTTACTTGAACATCTGTACCAGTCTTTTTGAGACTTAATATTGTTGCGTGTTTGCTAGGCAATGTGACAAGAAATTGTGTGGGTCCTTGGATTTGAATGAATACCTTTATTGGACAGTCACTTTTACACTCATGCTTGCAATTATTCTCAACTTATAATGTCATCAGACATTTCCTCTTCAATGTTACAGCACTTCTTGCACCTCTAATCTCAGTGAAGTGTCTTCTTCTCGGAGCTCAACTGTCCTTAGCCATTGTTGGATAAGAACTCTCTCCTGTTCTGGATAAGAACTCTCTGCTGTTCTAGTCAGATAAGAACTCTCTCCTGTTCTAGTCAGATAAGAACTCTCTGTTCTAGTCGAATAAGAACTCTCTCCTGTTCTAGTCAGATAAGAACTCTCTCCTGTTCTAGTTGGATAAGAACTCTCTCTTGTTCTGGATAAGAACTCTCTGCTGTTCTAGTCAAATACAAACTGAACTATTATCTTGTCGCAGTTGGACTCTTCTAACGTGCACTTGGACTGAACAGGTAACACTTTGTTGAAGGGTTAACCTCGCCTGCTGCTGTGCAAAATGCTGCCTCAAACAACTCGTTGCTTGGATATTGCCAGCCGTTGTATACCAATGGATGCATTCCAATTCCTAGGTGTTGCAGTGGGAATGCTGGTCATTTCCTAGGAAATCAACCCTGATCTCCTAACCTATTCCAGCTGTCTCTCACAGCACACCACAATATGTATATCATGCCACCTGAGATCATGCCAATGCCATATTTCATAAATTCCACCAGTAACACCAACACAGCAGCCCCTTCAATTGTATTGTTCTATTTCCTTCTTTCTCTACTTTATTTTCCCATAAATCAAAATACATTGATACAGGACTTGTCATATCATAACACTATCAGTAAAAACATATACAGGCAATTCTACAGGTAAACAATACATCTAAATAATGCTTACTAAAACGAAAAGCTGCATAAAAATCAAGACAAAAGATTACATCAGCCACGCAAAAAACCATATCAGATCAGCAATCACAATATAAATTATTTACAAGAAGCAAGGTTTTCCATTATTCTCCAATCTAGATTTTCCCCGCAATGAGTAAAAGGAGCCAATATGGAGATTTTTAAGGCATGTTTAAACTTATTAACATCATTTGTCATGTTCTTAAGATTCTGTGGTAAATTATTAAACATCATGATCCTGGAACAGTAGACACCTTTTTGGACTTTAGTTAGTTTATAAGTTGAATGATGTAAATCCAAACCTTGTCTGGCATGGATACTATGTATATCACAATTTAGTGTGAGAGTATCCATATTTTTAACAACAAACATGGATATTGAAAATATATGTATTGTGAGTAAAATGGAAGAATATTTAGATACCTAAACAATGGATGGCAAGAGTCCATTTTTCTAGCTTTCATAATGATTCTAACTGTTCTTTCTTGAATTTTAAAAATTAAATTACTGTTGGCAGAATTGTCCAAAAATATAATTTCATAGGACATAATATGTCATCACTAGACTCTCCTGGGACCCAACGGAAGATAAAGTTCTGATGGCATAGACAGCTGAACTGAGCTTAATTACTAGTTGATTAATATGATCTCTCCAGGACAAAGAACTATCAATGATTAGTCCAATAAATTTGACATTACAAGTGTTGTGGATTAAAGTATCACTATATATTATATTGTCACGTGTTGTGCGTATAACGCGACAAATAACTCACGCCGTATTTGATATAGCGAATTTTATTTCACATTCGCACTTACAATCACCCAAATCACAGATTCACGATTACTGCTATCTGCAGTATCACAACTAGTACACTCCAAATGCCAGAATACAACTGACTGGTTGCTGGCTAACTCGGAACTCTCTCGGAGGTAGCTCGAGGACTGACTCGGAGGTAGCTCGAGAACTCACTGTGAATAGCCTTCGCTGCTCCTCATGTAGCCTCGATCGGACAACACAGAAAACGGCCACGTAATAAGCACCCTTGTTGCCTGGCGCTGTGTTGCTAGCAACGCTAGCAGTAGTAACCGCTGTTACTACCGTCGTCTCTCGCAATCCTGTTGCATCACCGTTACGTTGCCGTGCGGAGGAGGGGGAGGGGAGCGCTGACTCACCCGCCGCGTCACTGCTGGTGGGGGGGGTTCTCCTTTGCGCAACATGTCACAATATTTAAGTTTTTCAAAGATTCAATTTTATTGCAAAGTAGACACAATTGGTTTTACTTAAATTTAGCGTTAGCGAATTCTGTGAAAACTGCTCATTTATTTTTAGCAGAATCACTTTCAAGGTAGTTTCAAGTTCTGTGGAATCAGAATTAGAACACAGTATACTAGTATCATCCACACACAAAAATGGTATGGATGATTTATTTACTAAATAAGGCAGATCATTGATATATAACAGAAAAAACAAAGACCCAACTATCGAACCCTGTGGAACACCCGGTTTAACCTTTTGCCATTCAGAAATGCCCTTTCTATAATTATTATTTATTAAAGTTCTTTGATATCTATCAGTCAAGTAAGATTTAATCAGCTTCCCTGCTATACTATTGATGCCATAAAACTCCAATTTAGCAAGCAGTATGTCGTGATTGACACAGTCAAACGCCTTGTTTAAATCACAAAATAATCCTCCGACAGCTAATTTGTTATTAATTGCCAATAGGATATTATTTATTAAGGTAAAGGTAGCCATATTGGTAGTTGATTTACAATATTATATTTAAGCATCCTGTTGCACTCTACACGATAAATGATACAAGCTCCATCCCAAGTGCAAACAATATATATTATATGTCTTTGATATTGTTCTTTCTACACTACATGTTTCGGCCTCTATCGGCCATCATCAGGTGTATACTCTTAACGTTGCTGCCACACTGAACCCAGTCTAAAATTTAACACAATGTCACTTTCTTCGTATTATCAACATCTACCTCGATATGTGTCTGGTATGTAGATTATATTGCACACGTCAAATTTGATATTCCTGTAGTAGCACTATAGAATCTTTAGTTATGATGTTTTTAAAAATCCTTTAAAATTTTCTCTAAATTTTAAATTTAAAATTTAAAATTGTTAGGGTTACTCGCCCTATGTCTAAAGTGCTGGAGCGGCTAGTTCTTGTTTCCACACTGTACAGGTGTTATTCTATGTAGTCTTCCTGTGTGGGTGCCGCTGCTTGTCTTTGCTACGTGTGCTGTTTGCTGTATTGTGTGTGTATTGTGTACAGCAGACAGCACACGTAGTGAAGACAAGCAGCGGCACCCACACAGGAAGACTACATAGAATAACACCTGTACAGTGTGGAAACAAGAACTAGCCGCTCCAGCACTTTAGACATAGGGCGAGTAACCCTAACAATTTTAAATTTTAAATTTAAAATTTAGAGAAAATTTTAAAGGATTTTTAAAAACATCATAACTAAAGATTCTATAGTGCTACTACAGGAATATCAAATTTGACGTGTGCAATATAATCTACATACCAGACACATATCGAGGTAGATGTTGATAATACGAAGAAAGTGACATTGTGTTAAATTTTAGACTGGGTTCAGTGTGGCAGCAACGTTAAGAGTATACACCTGATGATGGCCGATAGAGGCCGAAACATGTAGTGTAGAAAGAACAATATCAAAGACATATAATATATATTGTTTGCACTTGGGACGGAGCTTGTATCAATTATCGTAGTTGATTTAGTTTGAAAAACATATTGTTCTTGCACCAGTATATCATTTACATCGATATGGCTCAATAATTCACAATATCAGACCTGTCACCCTTTCTATAGATGGGATTAATTTGAGAATACTTCAAGCAGTCTGGAGAAATACTGAGGCTCAGTAGTTTATTACATATATAAGTTAATGGAGACAGAATAAATGGTAGGCTTCTTTTCAAACTATTTTGCAGAATCTTGTCATATTCATGTGAACTCTTCGATTTTAAAGACTTAATTATGTCTTTAATTTATATTAGGGAATGGATGTTGAAATACCTTGAAGACATAGTTTAAGGAATCCATGACCTTAGAGGATGAGCTAGGTTGAGTTTGGGGTAATGGAGCAGAAAAATAATTATTAATAATATCAACTATTATTTGCACATTGTTACATAGTTTACCCTCAATATTTATACTTGAGACTGTATTATTAACAAGTCTGGTATTGGTGACATCGTTATGCATACACACTAACATCTTTTCCCATTTGTCATATCAAATATTCAAATTGCAGTGAAAGGAAGGTAAATCATTAGTTCTTTTTAGAAAAGTTTGCTCTTTGTCTGGAATAAATCACTTGGGGGGGGGGGGTAGAATGAACAAGGGAAATGCAAAACTCTCGAAAACTTGTCCATATCTCAGCAGGCACTGATATCTGGACATATGTTGACTGGGGCTTCTTTGTTCATTTAAGTGAGTACTATACCTCCTTAAAGCCTGTAACCCTTTCTTTAACATGCTGTATGTATCAGCTTGTTAAAAATATTCCATAGAAACATGGCATGTTACCTCTGTCTACATGTGTTTTGGATCTGTGACATTTCATCCCCCCCCCCCCAACCTATTTTCTCCAATGTTTTCCAAAAAATTCAAGCATTTCAAATGTACAGTGTGTACAGAACTGATTAAATGTCAAACTATTTACTGCAGCTTTTCCCAAAGCGGGAGCCCCCTTGGGGAAATTAAGCTTCCTTCACATGCCGCCAATAAATGGGTTGACACCAAATATTGGTTTTAATCCTAAATAAACAATAAGATGACAAAAAATGTGTTGAAATAATTAGATAACGAATTATGACAAAAAGACACCTGCTAAATCACAATTTAACTCAGTTTCAGAGACTGGGGGACCCACAAGTTTTCTTATTCACACCACAGGAAGCCCCAGACCAAGAGTTTTGGAACCACAAACCTAGAGTGCTATCAGAATATGTGTTTGAAACATACTTTAAAAAAAGGTAAAAAAATGTAAAGTTGTCCTTTTGCTTAATTAAGCACCATGCCATGAAGAGGAATGGGGGAGTGAAGGTACAGCTCCACTATTCTTGGCCTTATGTCTAGATGGGAGTGGTCAGCTTCACACCCGACACTTTATCCCTGGGGAAACAGCCTCCAGTACCTGTTAGATAGGAGGCTGGGTGGACCCTAGAGCTGGACTGGATGTTATGGAGAAGAGAAAAATCCTGCCCCTTCCTGGAACCAAACCCTGGTGGTCCAGCCCATAATTATCCCTAAAATATTTCATGTCACTGTCACATTATTATTAGCATTTTGGATGAATGTAATGTTTTCATCTACAGGATCGAACTGCAAGTGAATCAAGCAAGCGGAAAACATCCAAAAACTCCTGCCAGACTAACAATGGCACATTCCAGATGATAGTTCCCAGTCACCGCTGTAAGAATCTCAAATCTTTAAACTTCAATATACTGTCACCTTCCATACTCTTAACTGTTGGACTGAAAATAGACCTACATGTTGTCAACAAGCCAATGTCACAAGATTTGAGGTTCTCACACAATTTAAAATTAAGGTTTCATTCTACTGGAATGTGACACCACATAGCCTAAGAGATGGCAGGCTATGAAGTGTAACAAGCCTTATGACAAAATACTGCATTACAGAAGCTGGTTGACTGGAGCAAACCAATGCTTAGTCAAGTGGGCAAGCTAGGACCATGCTACGAAGAATGGGTGTCTTCTCCTGTGGACCGCAGGCTGCGGTTATTCTACTCGGACATAGCAGAGAACATGTCTATGACACCCTGGTACTTGATTCCTATTGTGTGGATTCCTGTATGCATATTTTTCATTTATCGGGGATGGCTGATGAATCAACAGGCAATTAATGGTAAAGTTACCATCATTATTACATACTGGTAAAATTTACATATAAAATTAGGGTTTTCATAGCAATGAAGATACATATTGTGGTCTTCCGGATTATTACACCACGCAATCTGGTATGCAGGTAATTGCATTTTGGAGGAATGTCCTGCTTCCACCTTCCATTACATGGAACACAGTCTTATAATCCAGCAGAACACAAGAATTTGTATATGTTTATTACACGGGGTTCAGTTAATCATTAACTTGCAGACACCAATTTCTACTCTCCTGACTGATTCTGTAGTGCCTGAGATAATGATAATGCCATTAAATAAACCATAAATAAACAGTCTCTTGCACTAATCTACGACTACCCACATAATTGTGATATGCAGTAAGATCAGTCACCTGTTCTAATGATGTAGAGAAGTGGTTCAGAGAAAAAATTTAATGAAATACAATGTCCAAAAAATAATCCGTTTACTTGATACAATGTCTGAGGTTCTCTTGGTGGTGAATATTCAGTTTTTGGCCTTCTAGGTATGAAACCTAATAGTTTGATACGTGGGTACCTATGACAGGATGTACGATGTTTCTTCAAGTTGGTACCCACTACTAGACTGCACAGTGTCATATCCCAGAAAACCATAATATATAAATTTTTGTTTGCTAACTTTGATAAGCATACCAAACTATCTGAGTTTTATATCGCCATGTTTTCCTTAAACAGCACTGATTGATTGGTCTAATGCGTTAAGACTCTAAAGCATTAGAACATGTCTACCACATTACACAGCCTTACCTCACAGAAGATTAATCTAAACACTACGTCTCCATTACAAAGACCAATCAATCAGTGCTGTTTAAGGAAAACATGGTGATATAAAACTCAGACAGTTCCTCTAAAGTTTAGTGGAACCTGCTGCCTTCATCTTCAGGGTGACTCTTTACACTTTGAAGATTGAGGCAGTTTGTTCATCTGAAATGTTAAAAGAACTTCTACTGGACTACATGACGTCACATCCCAGAAGATAATTCTGTTCAGAGTAACTGCTGTATCTAAAATCTCAGAGATTGCTATAAACTAAACTCAGAGTGCACTAATCTCTAGAATGATGGAGTCTCAAACATACGCTGAGCCACTTAACAAACACTAAGTGTAAGATTAATGCAATAATAGATATTATATAGAAAAATGTTAAAAGGAAAACTTAAACATAACCTTAATATTGTATTGTAGCATCCTGCTACACATCACTTATTTGTTCCGGTTAGTTACTGTCTCACGTGCAACTTGCTTTCTAAAATGTTTAAAAGTTTTAAACATTGAAATCTCTTCTACATCACTGGTGCATGCACAATACACACATATTTTGACCAACACTGGCCATCATCAGGTGTCTAATCTTATCAGTATTAATAGTCAGTTTCCTCCCTGAGACACACAATGTCTGCCATTAAAAACAATAAGGAAATTGCCTCTTTGAAGTCTCAACTTCATCCAAATATTTTTTTATTTATTAATTAAAGACTGGGTAATCCAGAACTTAATTACAATTAAAACTAGTTGGATAACTAACAATTAATTTTTTCTAATCCCAATATACTATGTAAATTAAAACTAAGTCACTTCCACTGAATTACTTAGTACTTTAACATTTTACTAGTTTCAATGGTTTCTTCCGTATGAGTCATCTAATGATATTGTTCACGTTGAAAAGTCTGGACGCTTCAATGTTGACATGATTTTGGAGTCTCTTTTCTTGAGAGGTGGCGGACTTAGCAATGATATCTGTAACCATCTAGATCCCAAGGTCATGATGGTTACTGTTATGAACGTACCATTGTGTGCTGACAATACCCTTTAGCACTTTGTTCTGATAGCACTGAATCACTTGAATATTGGATTCACTGGCACAGCCCCAGAGCTGGATACCATAACTCCAAACTGGACGTAGAATTTGTTTGTATAATGTAAGTATATTGTGGATTGATAGCTCAGAATTGCGTCCAAGCAACCAATACATTTTTCTGAACTTATTGTTGAGCTCATCACGGTTTTTCTTGATATACTCTTTCCACTGTAACTTGGCGTCTAGAGTTATTCCAAGATATTTCACTGTGTTGGCATATGGAACTTGAGTGCCACTGATGAAGACTGATTGTTGTGCAATCCTCTTGTTTGTAAAGTAAATCTGTACTGATTTGGCTTCGGTGAGTTTAATTCACCATTTTTTTGTTCAGAGGGTGATCATCCAAATAATATTCAGAAATTAATTTCCTACCTCATATGTCTTGAGATTTGAGGTTCTCAGGGCAATGACTATTGCAGTTACAGTCTTCTGGGATGTGACACCATGTAGTGTGGTAGTCAGGCACCAATCCTTTCTTGGAACCTGCTGCCTCTCTCTTCAGGGCACAGCAGTAACTCTGATGATGGAGGCAGCAGGTTCCTCCACAACAGTGGTGGGTTAAAGGGTTAAAATTTGCCCCAGTAATCATGTTTATACAAAACTACTGAATGAGAGTAAAAGAAAAGTCTCCTCACCTAATCATTATGAAACATAGTCCAGAGGGTGTTCTGTTTTATAATTCCTTTAAGAGACCAGCATTTGGAAGGTTAATGATTGTTAGTTCCCCCACATAACATGTATGAGTAATTGTAGTATCATCATGACAGCTGTCAGAACCTCATGTGGAGAAACAGGAAACGAGGCTTTGACCCTTCAAAGTCTCAAGTTCACCTTAATAATACTGAGCACTTGGAAAAATACATGCCGTTTATGACAAAAAAAAAACACATGCACACATTATATGGGGAAAGTGCAGCATCTTTAATGTGCAATCAGGCAGTACATGTACTTACAATTGTGCTTTAAAAGGTTACAAGTTCTGCTCCTTTTCAGAGATCCACATGAACACAATTTTTAAAATAAAAATGGAATTAACAAGTAGCATGTGTTGTACAAAACATTATCTGTCACAGAATTACGTTCCACGCTTTAATCTTGACATTGAATACAGGTGAAAAGCCAAATTAAAGATCTGGCTGCCTTTATCTCTTGAGAAAGAGCCCCTAGAATACAAGTAAGCTGGGTGAGTCTCAGAGCTGTTGAGGACATACAATAGTAAAGAGAAACACCCCCTGTACATTACCAGCACTCAAATCTCACTGTCCTCACCACAGCATTAAAAGTTTTACAAACAGTTTTCTGGATTACACAGACTAATAATGAAATTACCAAATATATGAGGAAACCTAGCCACCTGGAACTCCAATACACTTGCATTTTGTGATATATGTTATTAACAAGAAAGCTGGCTCAGGTCCTAAAGTTCCAGACTTGTATCTGAGAGGTGCCTGATTCAAGTGCTGACTGGGACACTGACTATTCTGATTTAGTTTCTTTGCAGCTTTCCTCAGTCCCTCTGGGCAAATGCTGACATAAAATTTCTAATTAGGTCAGGATTACCTACTATTTCATTGTTTCTCACGCATTATTCAGTAATTATCCTACTGCTCACTGCTGGATAGTCTGGATAGTGCAAATGCTAACACCTTCAATAAATACAACCAATACAGATTTGTTAAGGGCACGTGGTAGCACAGTTGGTTGAGGCACTAAGCTACAAGCTGGAACGCTGGAGGTAAGCTTCCTGATGAGGATACTGGATATTTCGATTGACCTAATCCTTCCAGCCACACTTTGGCTCTTGGGTCAACTCAGACTCTTAACAGAAACGAGTACCAGGAATCTTCCTGGGGTAAAGGGCAGCCGGTGCATAATGCTGCCAACCTCACCACCATCTGTGAGCCAACTGTCTAGGAAATGTGGGAGCCGTGATACCTCACAACCCTATGGGTCTCCATGAGCTGTTACAGGGATACCTTTACTTTTTCTTATATAGATTTGTTATCATCCATTTATCAAAGGTAAATATCTCACAATGAGATATATACCATACCTATTAACACTGCTGTTTTTCTTGTGGGTTGTTTTACAATGCTGTCAATATCTACACTATATAGTGTCAAATCATCAACTGATCAATGATGAATGGAAAACTAGGAAGGAAGTAGTCATGGCCTAAACAGTCAACTATGGCATTTACCTGTAGAGACTGAGGAAGTAAAAAAAAAAATCTCAGCAAAGAAAGTTGGTGTCCCAATAAAAATTCAAACTACACAACTCTCAAACATAAGTCCACAGCAGTACCACTAAAACAACCAGGTTGATTAAGTGCTGCTTTCTATTTTCTGACAAATCAGAGTAGTAAGATAAGCACCTGTAATTGTGATCTGCATGAGATTTATAACTACATATAAATGCTATGTCCTATGGGCACAGTGTTACAGATGTAACTAATTCCAATTCTTATAGGTGGTTTGTTCAGAAAGTTCCTGAAATGAGGGCGCAGGGCAGCAGTCATGTTAGGTATTGTTTGAGTGAACTTGCAACTTGACTGTTAATTATGCAAGCTTTTGTTTCAAATAGATCAGACATTCTGTTTAGGTTTTATAAGTGGTTTTGTGATCAAAAGTATTGTTCTATTGCCACATTAATTATGGGTCTGTAAGGGAGCAAAGAATTTGTATTACATTTTGTTTCAAAGTAGGGAAAACATCTGCGGAAACCCACATGTTGAGTGAAGCTTACAATGATGATGCCCCAAGTCAAATGACCTATGAATGGTTCAAATGTTTTAGAACTGGAAGAAATTCAACAGATGATGAGCTGCATGGCTGACAAACTTTAAGATTTGAACCTCTAAATTGCCCAGATGAAAAACATTATCTGCAGAAATCGACTGACTGTCAGAGAAGTTTCAGAAGAGGCTGGAATATCCACGGCTTCATGCCACACAATTTTAACAGAACATTTAGGATTGCATTGGGTCTCAGGAAAATTTTTGCCATGACTCTTAGCTGAGACCTCTCCCAAAGAGTAGATCATGACAAAAATCTTTTGAAACATGTCATTACCAGTGATGAGACATGGGTTTACGCTTATGATGTTGAAACTAAACAACAATCCTCACACTTCAAGAGTACTGCTTCGCTTTGCCCCAAGAAAGCACTACAGGTGCACTCACAAGTGGAAGGAACACTGCTTGTTTTTTTTTTTTTTCAATCATCGAGTAATTGTGCATTATGAATTCATTCCTAAAGTTCAGACAATTAATCAAGAATTTTATTTGGCAGTTCTGAGATGTATGTGGGATGCAGTATGAAGAAAGTGACCTAAAATGTGGACTGAAGGAAGCTGGCTCCTCTATCACGATAATGCGTCTGCTCATACAACTCTGTCAATTAGACAATTTCTGGAAAAATATTCAATTCCTACCCTTCCACAACGCCCAATTCAGCTGTGCTCTCCCCCTCCCAACTTCTTTCTATATCCTAAACTAAAAATTACCCATAAAGGAAGAAGATTTCACCCAGTGGAATACATCGTCACTAATGCGACAAAGAACATACTTTGAACAGTGCTTCTAAAGGTGTAAAGGTGGTGGGAGAGGTTCATTGCCATGCAGGGGGACTATTTTAAAGGGGATAATATTCGATAATTTCTAAGTGCAGAACAGTATTATTTATAGACAAATTTAAAGCAGAAACATGAAGTCACTTGTGCAGTAAATCATGTAAAATTACCTAAAAACACACTGTCAGATGTTAGTGACTAGATACAGGGTTTAGATTGATTACAGGATTTAATGAACCCTTATAAACAAATAATTATAACAGTTCCATAGATTCACACACTTTACAGATCACTACAACTACGGCACATATAAAGTCTTCTGTCTCTTCACTAGACGTTACTAGGTAGCGGCTTATAACAATGCAACTCACTGACAGCTAACTGTGAACCCTGATGTCCAACTTACTGCCACGGACACATGTTTACAGCAACATTGCCTAGCAGAGACTGGGTTTATTCATTCCACTGTTCCAGTCTTCAGCTTGCATGTCACATTCAATTCCAATTTCTCCATCTTCTTGGCATTCCTAATAATGTGTTCTAAAGCACAGTTTCGCAGCAGCTATAAAGCATTTCCTTTTTAAGATCACAACAGATTTCATTCGAACACACTTTGGTATACTCTCAGTTGAGCTAATTAAGTGTGTTCAAATGACACCTGGTGATTTAAAAAGGAGATGCTTTACGTGTATAGCTGCTGCAAAACTCTGCTTTAGAAATGTTGTACAGTATTTCTCTCCTAAATCAGACACAAACTTAAAAGTCCACAAATACCTGAAGTCCCGGTGTACCCCAATTTCTTCCGGCATTCTATTCGTACAGAACATCTTAGTTGGTCTATTATGTCAAAATCCACATTAATGAACATCAATAATTTTGATTACGAGGTATTTATGGAGTCAGCCCTGAAAGAATGTTGAAACAATTTTTTTATATATTTGGATAATAGTGATATGCCTTTACATCACTTTATTACTGCTCAACTCAAGTTAGTAAGCTCTTCATAAATACACCCTAGTTATAATAATACATTACTATCCTTGCCGTGGCAATTCTTAATTTCAAATACAGTAAATAAGTTTCAGTCTCAGAACACATTTTATTTCCTGCCTGGATCAAATCTACCAAAATATGACTAATTCCTGGCAAATTAAATCATCTTCATTTTTTTAATAACAGCTAGGCCCAGATATTAATGACAGAGTTGTATGAATGATGTATAACATGAAATTAACCCAATATCGATCAATATCATCTATCAGACATGGTCAGCTGCTCTGATCAAACAGCTTTACCACACCTCTGAGACACTTTGAAGTTTGGACTCAGTGTGCTACTATTTTGTACTGTCACCAACAGACAGAAGACTCATGCTTTTGTGTGGTGTTTCCTTGACAAAACAGTGCATTCTACTTTTTCAGTTTACATCAAAGACATAAAACTAAGAGAACAGTGTGACAGAAGAAACTTGCTCCCATTCAATTTCAGCTGCAAGGGTAAGGAGGATGCCAGTTAAAGATGTCTTCAAGGGGTTAATGTTAAAAGTCAGTAGTACAGCGCAAACAACCCAATTAGTGCTACTGAATCTTAGTAGAGACAAGATCAGGAAATATGGAATTTCACATTTATACCACAAACATCAATTACAGATCAAAATGATAAAAATAAATTCAATTCTGATACTTTGTATTGTGTCCTCCCAAGCTGGAAAACCACAGTTCACAAAAATATTTATCTACTATTGATGTTTTTGGACATGAAAGTCAAATAAATGCAAAAGAAAAATGATGTATCCATTTACTTTTGAGTAGCTCTATCAACAATCAACTTCTGATTCTAGGTTTTCACAGTGGTTAACTGTTGATGCCAATTTCACTCTTGGGTCTTCACAGTCTGTGGCTGTGACCACAGACTGTGAAGACCCAAAGGAGAATCAAATTCAACAGTAAACTTCTCCACTACCGTTATGAATCATAGTACATGCCACAATCACGCCACAAGAGTTCAATACAATATGGATAAGTCAACAGAAACAAAGAATGAATTTTTATCTGCAACACATGAACATTCATACACACAAATTATGTCTTCGGAAAGTATATATACCTCACTGGAATTGCTTTCATAACAAGGTTACTGTTACTACAAAGGCTCGTCAGAAAATTGTGATTTACAGAACGTTAGAAAACAAAGATTGTAACTGGAAGTCAAATCTTTTTTCCTGTTCTTCCATTTCTACCATCATTCCCATTTTACTGATTCTTCCACTTCATGACTCAACCATCTTGTTCTCGATCATTCAACAGGCCAGCTTGATTTAAAATTTAACTCTAGTGCCCTTCTCGATATCCTTGGTTTTCTTTTTGGTTATTACAAGATTCTGGCAATAATTTGATTATATAGCATCAAATGTCAGGCTATCTGATACAGGAACTGGAAAGGGTATGATTAAACTGGCTATGGCCTAATTGAGGTACTATTCCATCAATTGTCTGGAAGGACTGATGAAAACAATGAAAAACCTCAGAATACCCAGTATCCTGGCTGAGATCCAAACTGAGAACCTTCTAAAATGAGTTTAGAGCATTACCTTTACAACAACCTGCTTGGCAGTATCCTTGTTGCATCTATTCTTTTTATATGGCGTAAACTTTTTAAATGAGATAAATTCTACAATCAAAGAAACATACTGAGGATGTGTCTTTACTGCATGTTGCAGATGGTGTGGGCCTGCTATGGGCAGTGTGCAGTTTCCTGACTGGTATCATAATGTGGTCCATTCTGGAGTATTCTTTACATCGCTGGGTGTTTCATATGCAGCCACCAGCAACGTCACCATTCCTCATCATGTTCCACTTCCTGATGCACGGTTTACACCACAAGGTACAATCACTTAGTTCTTACTAAGAAATGGGGAATTTTACCATGAATTCTGTAATTATCAGGGTTCATTGGTATGCTGAATGATAGGTTTCTTAATATTGAGGCATACAGATGAGACAATGGCCACCGCTAGGCAGTGGCCCCATGCACAACAATGGGAGTACTGTTGGAAGCGATGTTTTCTATGTGGCCCACTCCGAGGTTATATCATGCGACCGACTCAGTTTAGTTAGTGAGTGCAATGCAGTTGAGTACAGTGGAGTGAAGTGAACTGGTAAGCAGTTAAGAGGATTGATGCAGTTTGGTCACTGTGAGCTGTTGCTGTTAGAAGCTGGTAGCTGAGGCCGGAGATCATTCGGGAACCCAGAGGAAGGGGAACGTCCGCTGTTGGAAGCCGTTACCAGACAATGACTGGTGAAGACACAGCAGACTTAAAATACTTAGTGCATGCTGTAATGAATTGCAGGGCATCTCAACTAGCCATAGTACTGTAGTTACAAACTATAAGTGTTCATTAAATTCAACTACCATTCCAAACCCCATCTACAATTACTCACACACATGACAATATCAAATAAGATGAGAGGCTATTTCTATAAGGTGAACCAGGGAAGACAGAAGTGATTCATTTCAGTGTACTATCCCAGCATTCAATTTTGAAGTCTGAATAACAAAACTCTCCTTCAGGACAGGTGGTGCCACAACCAAGAACTGAGCAAAGCATCTTCTGAATATGAATCCAGCATTTTATGTATCCTCTTTACAGTTTTTTATGATGAAGTCAGTATAAAACAATATATAGCATGAAGAAAGCAGTCTTCTGGGATTTGGGACAGTGTATATGTGGTGTTAACCGACGTTTCGGA
The DNA here is from genome assembly GCF_002891405.2 of Cryptotermes secundus. Classification (NCBI taxonomy): domain Eukaryota; kingdom Metazoa; phylum Arthropoda; class Insecta; order Blattodea; family Kalotermitidae; genus Cryptotermes; species Cryptotermes secundus. The sequence continues at coordinate 310,595 of NW_019739949.1, forward strand.
GGAACGTATCGCCTCCATCTTCAGGGTAGAAGAAAAAAATATATAAGAATCTGCAAGCAAAGAGACCATGAGAACCGGTAAAAGCAGACTGTGGAAAAATACACAGCTATGTGAGAGCAGTGAGGGAGAAGGGGGAAGGGCAAGTATACAAGTGAAAGCAGTAGTGTGGGAGGGGTTGGGGAAGGGAGTTAGGACAAGCGTGGTTTTTGTGTAGGGGAGAGAAAAGGCGAGGTTGAAGGCTGGGCACCACCCGTGAGCTGAGGGGTGGGGGTTGTTATGTTGGTTGGTCATGGCCTGTGTGGCCTTCTGGATCTGGCGTCATATCCCGGTGGGGGTTTTTTAAGAGAACAGATGAGAGGTTTCCAAGACTTGCTCAGACAA
>NW_019739949.1:312469-321970 GCF_002891405.2 Cryptotermes secundus
AGCTTCAGAATACCTCCATCCTCGCCACCAAGACCCGCTATATGGATCGCATTATTAGGGAGGCAATTGAGATTGAACTGCATCCAGGAAATATGAACAGAGAGGGGGGGTTTTGTCTGAGCAAGTCTTGGAAACCTCTCATCTGTTCTCTTAAAAAACCCCCACCGGGATATGACGCCAGATCCAGAAGGCCACACAGGCCATGACCAACCAACATAACAACCCCCACCCCTCAGCTCACGGGTGGTGCCCAGCCTTCAACCTTGCCTTTTCTCTCTCCTACACAAAAACCATGCTTGTCTTAGCTCCCTTCCCCAACCCCTCCCACACTACTGCTTTCACTTGTATACTTGCCCTTCACCCTTCTCCCTCACTGCTCTCACATAGCTGTGTATTTTTCCACAGTCTGCTTTTACCGGTTCTCACGGTCTCTTTACTTGCAGATTCTTATATTTTTTTTTCTTCTACCCTGAAGATAGAGGCGATACGTTCCTCCGAAACGTCGGTTAACACCATATATACACGGTGCCAAATCCCAGAAGACTGCTTTCTTCATAGTCACCGCCGTGAAAGCCTCAAATCTTACACAATATATAGCATCAAATAGTAGCATGACTGGTAATAAACTGGAAAGGATTTACGGAAGTGGTCATTGCCTTATCAGGATGACAGATCAGGGTGATGAATGAATGACAGATTGGAAAGGATCTAGAAGGAAGAAATCATGGATTAACTGGAGGGACTGGGAGAAACCAGAAAACCTAGGTCAGGATCGCTTGTGTCCCAGCCAACATCTGAACTGAACACCTGAATACAAGTCTCAAGTGTTACAACTACACCACAAGCATTTTAGCTCTGAGCAACCTATGGAGGCATATTTTCTGTATACTTGCAGATCTGATTGGAGAATTCTCCAGTTATGCACGTCTTATTCTTATCTACTTATACATACTTCATTTATCAACACTACCAGCAACTGAGACTGTACAGAACTGAATATCTGGATAGCAAATAAGAAATGAGAAAGGATGCAGGAAGAAACAGTCATGGCCAAACCTATGGCACCATCCTGGCATTTGTCTGGAGAGACTGAGGGAAAATCATGAAAAACTTCAGTCAGGACAACCAGCATCTCAGCTGAGGTCTGAACCAAGCAACTTCTAAGTACAAATCACAAGAATTATGACTTGAAAATCCTGCTCGGTAAGTTCGGTTTTTAAACTAACACAATTATCAGAATACAATTTGATAATAACAGCTGCAACTGCAATAATATTCCAGACTACATAACGTAAAAACCTGAAGACCACAATCCAACTCTTCACCACCATGAAACCCTTAAATCATATACTGAACTGTAATTCCAGATTATGTTCAAATGTCATAACAGTCATAAGAGATTCTGGGTCCTCACAGAGTTAATATTAAGATTACAGTTTTCTGGGACGTGACGCTGCGTAGTATGGTGCATTAAGTACCTCTCCTGCCCTGAAGATGGAGGCAACAGGTTCCTCCACATCTTGGCACATATCCACACTACAGGGTGTTACACATAAGAACACTGTTTTCTTCGTCACAACAGTCCTACACTGTAAAAGGAACCTGACAGATTTGGTCAATCATGAAAATGAAACTCATCAATCACTTTTGTGAATCTTAAATTTTAATGCACATTGCTTATTTCATTATCACTTAAAAGAAACAAGAAGAGGAGATTATGATTAGATGTATATCATTCATTCAATCATCAGTAATCTGTCAGATGACAGGTCCACAGTCTCTTCCAAAACAGTTCCTCCACTTAATGCGATCTAGAGCTTTCTCCTTCAAATGAAAATATCCTCTTCTGTCCCCAAGGTCATCCAAAATCTCCTTACGTCTACTTCCTCATCTTCTGGTTCGCATACATGGTGTCTCTGTTTTTGGAAAGAGACTATCCAGGAAAAGTGATACTGTGGGAGTTTTTCCATTTGCTTTCCACATCGCAGTACAACAGCCGTTCAAACCACTCTGGTCACGCCTGTTGCTATACGAACTTGAACCATCTCGAGCACCATGAAAGTACTACAAATTTCACAAATAAGACACACATAGAGAATAACAAAAGGGTTCTGATGGTGCCCCCTCTGCCACAAAAAAAAAATTATCTGGTAAAACAACTGTAATGTATGTAACAGTCTATTTCAGTATAATACTAAGAAAGAGTTTCTACAGATTCCAGACACCTACAATTTTCATGATGGCACTTAGCATTTTCTTCCTGTTATATTACTGCTAGTGGTTCTTCCCTTCCTACATCCCTCTTGTATCTTTACTTCCTTTCCACTTTCTCCCTCACTGCTTTTAGGTCCCTTTCTAGTTTACTTTTCTTATTTCTAAAAAAATATAATAATGCTATAAAAGCACCTTGCTGTCTGCATGACCCCCTGTAATGCCTGAAAGCCAGAACAGTGTCACGTCAGAAGTGAAGGTGATTAATTCTTCTCAGAACTTCTTGCTTTGTCTGTCCTATCATCCCTCTCCCCCTTCTTTCCTCCCTCTCCTTCACGCTAAAAAAGTTCCCTCACCCCCTTCTTCCATTTCTCTCTTCCTCTGTCTCTTGTTCACCTTTATCCCATATTCTTTTTCCTTCCCTTTTATTTTTCCACCCTACTGTCCTTCCCCTTCCCACATCTTAGCAACAGCACGTTGGGTTTTCGCAAAAATTTTATAGGAACTTGCCATTATACTGTCATGTGTTATTAGTGACTACAGATGGGGTTTGGATTGGTGAATATATTTAATGACCATTTACAGGTCATAACTACAAACAACTATTAACAGTACTGCTGATTTCCATACTACAAATCACTAAATACTAAGTCTTTTCAGTCTACTTACATGGGTCTTTACTTGGTAACAGCTCTCCATTTCTGCTTCCACTTGCACTGTCCGCTGGTTAACACTCTACAGCTGAACCTTCAGCTGCACTGCACTCAAAGTCATATGGCTTCAGAGTGAACCATCAGAGAACATTGTTTGCATAACCTTTTCTATTGTTGTGCGATATCACTGTGCACGCATATGCCACGGGCACTACATGGCAACTACTGTATGCATCATGTATCGTGACACATTCTCTATTGTTGTGTGGGCATAACTGGCAACAGCTGATGTTTACAGAGTCACTTCTTAGCAAAGGGTCTATACACAATATATATGCTGATTTTTTTTGTTCCTAGTGGGGTGGGACTAAGTCCCTTGTACTGCGGCCACTTTTGGCCTATTGTACTAGCCCCAGATGCTAGGCGAGGGTGACTGTGGACCAATTGGTGGAATGAAGATTGGCAGGGGAAACCAAAGTACTCAGAGAAAACCTGCCCCAGCACCACTTTGTCCACCACAAATCCCACTTGACCAGATCCGGTATTGAACCCGGGCCGCCGCGGTGGGAAGCCAGCAACTAACCGCTTGAGATATGGCACGGCCTATGCTGATGTTTCAATTGTCATCTATATAAATAAAAATGTAAATGTTGGTTTGTTAGCCCTCGAAGATCTCCGAAAGTTCTTCACCGACTGCTTTGAAATTTTGACACAGCATTGCATTCGAGCACACGTGTTTTTATATACCCATTATATAGATGTCACACCTGTGACAGGTAAAAACATGCGTCTTTTGAAAACCGGAATTGAAATTTGGAATTCAGAAGAGTGACCCCTATGGAAACGCTAGAACAGACCGTTGCATAGGAAGTAACAGTAGCGATACTGTATCGAATCTCCATGGTTACGACAAATACATGGAGTGTTCCCACAGAGACAATGCAATAACAATGGGTCGTTGCGTAGGAATCGTGGAATCAACAAAGCAGCACATGGCTGAAGATATTTTCCTTCGAATGCGCAAGGATAATTCCAATATGAACATGGTTTTCACAGCAGAAATCTACGAGGCGTTGATAATGATGGAGGAGTTGTGCTTAGAAATCACGAACAAAGTTCTCAATCAATTGGGAATGCCATCACCAAATCAATCTTCTGCTCCTTTGTTCAATGTAGAATTGCATCATGAACAAAATTACAACACGGGTGATCTTTTGTCGTATGTGCAATCAAATATTCCTAAGCTAACACTTGAGCAAAAAGGCATATACGATCAAATCATGCAAACTCTCAATAACGGGGTTGCAGAAATCTTCTTCTTACATGCGCCTGGAGGAACTGGTAAAACATTCCTAATTAGATTGATTCTGACAACAATTTGATCCCAAAATGACATAGCCTTAGCTCTTGCGTCGTCCGGAATAGCTGCGACATTGCTACCAGGTCACTGCCATTGAACATGCAGTTCATTGAAAATCCCACGTGCAACATTTCCAAAGGATCAGGCATGGGAAAGGTATTGCAGAAATGCAAACTTATTGTTTGGGATGAATGCACAATGGCGCACAAAAAATCGCTCGAGGCTCTGATCAATCATTGCAAGATTTGCGTGGAAACATCAGACCATTTGGGAATGCATTAATATTGCTTGCAGGGGATTTCAGGTAAACATTACCTGTAATTCCTCGATCGACACCAGCAGACGAAATAAATGCTTGCCTGAAATGCTCTACTTTGTGGCGACACATAAAGACATTAAAATTAACTACAAATATGCATGTCCAGCTGCAAAACGATCCATCAGCTGAGATATTCTCGCATCAATTGCTGGAAATTGGGAACGGAAATGTGCAGGTTGATCTGACCTCAGGACGAATTTCATTGCCTCATAACTTCTGCAATTTAGTGACGTCAAAGGAAGAATTGGTTGAAAAAGTATTTCCCAATGTTGAAACCAATTATAAGAATCACGATTGACTGAGCGAACGAGCTATTCTTGCGGCCAAGAACAAAGACGTCTACGAACTTAACAATATCATTCAGTCTAACATTCAATGCGAAGCAGTCACATACAACTCTGACGACACTGTTGTGGAAGCAGATGAAGCGGTTAATTATCCAACAGAATTTTTTAATTCACTCGATCTGCCACAGCAACGCGTGGCCGGGTACAGCTAGTACTGTTAATAAAAAGGCTAATATCTCACACAAGCTATTCTGCCTTTCACTCTGATTCTTTGAGCTTCTGAAGGTGGCTCCTAGATTTATAGGAAATTTGTTCAGGTTTGCTGAGAAGAATGTGGTGATAACATGGCCATGGATAACACCGAAATCAAATAACAATATGCCCCCGTAACAAATCCCATCTATGAATGAGGTACTGAAGATTTCATGTTTGAGACCAGCTAGCTCTAGTGATGACAGAGGCCCCCTCTGCTGTAATTTGATCCCACAATAACCTGCAGAATCATTAACATTATGTTATCAAAGGCAAAATGGAAATTATACCAAATAGGTGCTTCTATCAAAAACTACCTTGACCACATACCGAAGCCTGAAACACAATCCCTACATAGCACAGAACCTAATCATGACAGCAGTTCATAAACAGGTATATTCTGTGTCAGTACTGTCTTCTGGGATATTCTGCTAAATCTGGGTTTCAGAGGAACATCAGTAAAGACCTACTGGACTATATAGCATCACATTCCAGAAGAAAAACTTCACACGCATGCTGTGAGAATAAAACAGTTTTATGTCATTCCAGAAGAAAAACTTCACACGCATGCTGTGAGAATAAAACAGTTTTATGTCAAACAGCTGCCATAACATGATCCTATCTACTTGATCACACAGGTGCCATTTGATGACCGCCGTCTGCTCTTCCCACCCATACCAGCAGCCATAATAGCAGCAATATTATATTCAATGTATGCAATAATATTTCCATCATGGATGGTGTCATTCACTGCAGGAGGCACTGTTCTGGGTAAGTATTTCCTGAACACAAAACCACTCTAAACTATACCAATTTCTTAAGCAAGACAATGCATGAAAAGTAAAAACAAACCATTAAGAATTCATGCAATACATTAACTGACATTCCTAACTGATATAAATATATCGTGTTAATATCAATTAAAGTAATAGTAATAAGCAGGGCCCAGACTTTGATGACCTGAAAATATTTAAAAAATGATCTATAAAATGACCGAAAAAATCCAGAAAAATGACCTAAAATATGACCCAAAAATGTAATATGCAGGGCCCGGATTTTGATGACCTGAAAATATTAAAAAATGACCTATAAGATGACCGAAAGAATCCAGAAAAATGAGCTAAAGGAGAAAAGAAAGAACACTTTGCTTCCATGTTATTCACATTTCAGAAAACATATGAAGAAAAATTCCATAAAATGGCCAAAAATGACAAGAAATACCCCTAAAAGTAAAGAAATTTACCAAAAAATTACCTTAAACCTAAAAATGTAAAAAAATGACAAAAAATTACCTATGAAATTTACATTTCTGTAACCAGCAGCTCATATCTGAGATTTATATATTTAAGAGCATCACATAGGATACAAGGAAAAAAAAAGGTGACATGTCATCAAAATCCGGGCCCTGGTAATAAGTGAACATTATGCTAGTAATGACTCTGCACTGTCCAGTCACCATAAAATCACTGTCTCATGGCATATGCTGCACTTTTCTTCTGGTTACTATACATGTGTAAGAGTTTTTACATTTCTTTATATATGGTTTATTTCATGGCACTGTCAGTAGTTAAGACTACCTACCATCAAATGACTGGATGATTTATAATGAACTGGGACAGGATGTCAGATGGGCAGTTGTGTTATTGGTATTTGTACAAACTGCAGAAAAAAAAAAAAAAAACCCCCCAGCNCAGTCACTACAGATGGTCTCCAGACAAATACTTCAACCCCAAACCTCCCAAATGCAAAGCAGGGATGCCACCCACTCGATCATGAAGTTGAGTCAGTTTTCATTGTACAATACAGGGTCTCCTATATACAGCCATCACCGCAGCACTGTTTGGCAACCATTTCATCCTTCAGCAGTCACAATGTGGTGAGTGTGTGAGTTTAGAGGCCAATCAGCTTCCACGGCTGTTGGGTTCCCTACTTGGTACAATGGCACTAAACAAAAGACTGTTGATCAGGAGTATACATTTATAAGACTGTCACAAAAAATATCCAATTAGATAATTTCAATATGTTTCATTCCAAGAGTTTTTCAATTGACCTAATCCTTACAGCTGCACTATGGCCCTGGGGTTGACTGAGGCTCTAACAGAAATGAGTACCATAAAAATTCCTGGGAATAAAGGATGGCTGGTGTGTGAGGCTCACATCCTCACCGCCATCTGTGAGCCAACTGTCTAGAAAATGTGGGAGCCTTAATGTCACCCAACCCCACAGATCTTCACAGCCAGTTACAGGGATAGCTTTACCATCTTTTTATTTAAAAAAGTCACAGATGAAGAATGGGCACTTTCCCCAGCAAATAATACATACGTATATACACATTTTAAAGAATACCTACTACCAACCTCAAAATTCCACGGTCTCTCCCTTTCATGAGGAGAAAAAAATAATAATAATCTGAATAAAGTGACCACTTTTCATGAAACTTGACATGAATATTATGCCACCAGAGACCACCAAAATATCATTTAATATCTTAGAGCTGGTAATAACAATACTGTGGGCTGGCAAACTTGAGCTGGGAGTGACATCACACATACAGTCAGTAGTCAATCTAGTACCTGCATTCCTGCCCTGTTCAAATACGGAACAACACTTGATGAATAACAAAACTTTGCCTCACAGCTGCGCTGCTGATCCTCCTGACCTCCCTTCTTTAGCTGAGGTTCATACTGGCTGACTAGTTTGAAGGAGCATGGTATGTGTTAATCAATAAATTATACCTGCTCAGAACACAATATGAACAACAAAGCAAACTACGGAATTAACACTCATGAAATTGCATTCATTTAAAAGACTCAGACTCAATGTAATTCAGTCACAAAACCTGTTCAGGATGGAAAGCAAAGAATATATATATAAGGTTATAGGCTGTGAGTAGCTTTGTGTTTGTTACTTCAGTAGACCATGCATAGACTTCGTCAAATTTTTTCACAACTTGTAACATTTTGAAAGATCATATATGAATCATTTTTAAGTATCAAATTTTGGATTTAGGGTCACCTAATTATTAAATTATTAAATTAGGTTTCACCTATTGTTATGTATATGACTTTATCACATGTACAATTTTTATTCTGATTTTTTTCTTATTTTATTGTATTTTATTGTTAATTTTAACCAAGGTCTAGTCTAAGTTTTGTCTGGATTGTGAACTGAATAGGAACTAACTTGTACAAACCATTTATAAAAATGGGAATGTTAGCATTGCAGTTCAATAATAGTATAGATGACCCATTTGAGGTCGAAACATGTAGTGCACGCTATATAAATAAATAATAAAGTAGTGTTGCCTTGACAGTAAAAAAATTATATATGTTCACTGTATATGCACAACAGGATGCAATCCTTAAAAATTGTAAATTCCAGTTTTACAACTGAATCTGAAATTTAAAAAATGTATTTGTAATAGTAATGCTACTAAAATTCGATGGGAATTCTATCCAATTTTACAATGTCATTATTAACATGATATCAGTTGTTAACAATTTTTATATCACGAATGTACAACTTATAGATATAGCAACTGCATTATATTTATTCTGTATAATTACATGCACCTGAGTCCAGCATATCTATCAACTCATGAACTAACTGCATGTCACTAATTGATTATAAATTTTCAATACCAAAACATCACATTAACAATAGTGTGAAGGAAGTAGGCTTCATAAGCTGTACCTACAAGTCCTATGAAAATTAGTTTCTCATTCCATGGTAATAACTGAGATTGAAAGATATTAATGAGAATGTTTGGACCTGGAAGAAATGAAGTAAAAGTAAATGTAGAAAACTACTTAATGGCAGTGGCATGTGGTACTATTTTTGGTAAGGGAAGCAGTGGTATCTAATAAACGATCTGATAGCATTCAATTCACCAAAATTGACATCACTTATTGAGTCAATAGGGTCGTTTTGTATTCTGTTCGATAAGCCTGTAAATACTGTACTGTTCTCAAGGTGAACATTGAGTTTATGATCACATTTCCTCAACAGGTGAACTAATTCCACATATGTGGTGCAATCCAAAAGTTCCCGAAATATATTAATAAAAACTATTACATCTTACCTAGATCTTATTCTGCACCATCATCTTCAAAGTAGTCCCCTTGGGAATGCATACACCGATCACAGCATTTCTACCACTTTTCAAATGCATCCTGGAAGTCTTTCTGTGTTAGGGTGTTTAGTACCGTCTGCGTTTCCGCTTGAATTTCCTCAACTGTATCAAATCTTTGCCCATTCAACTTGATTTTCATCTTGGGAAAGAGAAAGAAGTCGCATGGAGCTAAGTCTGGCGAGTACGGTGGGTGGGGAACAACTGCCATCTTGTTTTTAGCCAAAAATTCCTGCACAATGTAAGCTGTATGCGGTCGTGCGTTGTCATGGTGGAGTACCCAGTTGTTC
>NW_019739949.1:322326-367086 GCF_002891405.2 Cryptotermes secundus
GACACCTAGTGGTATTTCGATGTACTCATAACCATTCGCGTGCAAAATTCAAATTTCGGAAACTTTTGGATTGCCCCACGTAATTACCTCGGTCGATAGAATCCACACTTTCGTCATGACCCGGGAGGGCAAGTTGCCTCTTTCCTAAATGGCAGATGATATCAATCAAGCGTTTCATTATTTCTCTATTTTTTTTTCACATTTTCATTATGCTGTAGTATCATCAGGCGCTTTTGATTGTCAAGTTGACAGTCAATTCGAGATTTTCAGAACATAACAAGTTGCATTGTTGAAATAATGTGAGTCTGAGAGTTCTCATGTCGTTTCAATGCTTTATGAAGGTTCTTGACATCACCAAACCCAGTCTTGTTCCATACATTTTTTTCATTGAGAAACAATAGGCATGGCCAACAAAACAATTTTCTTATATTACGGCAACCGGACAGTCACTCTGTTTTAGAACACTGTTCCAAATTAAATTTCCTCACACATAATTTGGTTTGTGCTTTAAGTTCTGGCAACTCACATGTCGGTTGTCCTCTTTCTATAATTATTTTCTTTTCAGAAAAGTCCCTGCTATTAAACCCTCATTTTAAAAGGCTTTCGATTGCACAGTCGCAGTCATGTTGTCTGCCAGCATTCATTTTAGCCGAGCCCTGTGTGTGTAGTCTAATCACTCCCTTGCCACTTGTACCACATTATCACACTTGCTTCCCTTAAAAGTGGATAGCTTCTGTCTAATGCGTCAAAATATGATCACAAATACAATCTTACACCATCTAAATATGAACTTACAACATTTTAATAAAACTTAATGTTATCTGTAACACCCAACAAGACTGAAATCACATATAAACACTTAATTTTCACATAACCATTGAAAGAACACAATCTTTCACATCCACATCACATGCCTAGAGCCAGCAAACCAAAACATGCTTCCCTTGACAACTTTGGGTGAGACAAATACATATGAAGATTAATGAAAGGAAACTTGGTCCAGCCCACCAAGCAGGGGTAGGGAGGAGGAGTAGGCACATGGCCTTGAACAGGAACACACACTAAAATGTTAAGATGACAATATTCACATCCTTATTATTCAAATTGAATTATTTATATATGACTTCTTTCCTCTTTGTTTCTTAACTACAGAAGTAATGCTTCCCTTGCTTCCATGCATGGCACACCACTGCTTAATGGGACAGTAATGGTTACCTCTCTCTTCCTAAGCTATTGCCTTCCTCAATATACGAGGGGTAGTCAAAAAGTTCGCTGAATGGTGGTATAGCACTCTAATGGTAGGATATATGGCAACGCTTACATTATCACTTTCAAAGTATGACCCTTGCGCGCACACATACTTGTTCCATTGATCCTGCCATTTTTGGAAACAGCGGTGTTAGGCTTCTTTTGGAATCTTCCGGAGCTCAGCCATCACACTAGATTTGATGTCCTCCATGGTTGCGAAACGTGTCCCTTTGAGGCCCAGTTTCAGAGTGGGGAACAGCCAAAAGTCACTCAGAGCGAGACCCAGAGAGTACGGTGGTTGAGTGATGACAGGAATGTTTTTCTCGGCGAGAAATTGCTGCACAACAAGCGATGTGTGGCTTGGTGCATTATCATGATGCAGAAACCACTGTTCCTGCCACTTGTCATGCCATTTCCTCTGAACTGCATCGCGCTACCTCTGCAAAACTTGCACACAGAAATGGCCAGTAACAGTACCAACTTCTTGCTCCAACTCCACAATGGTCATTCTTCNAACATCATCCTCTAACATCTCCTGCCCCTTCTCAAGCCAGGAAAATCAGTCGTAAACTGCAGATTTCTTTAGTGCAGTATCACCGTAAACTTGCTGCAGGGCCAATTGCGTCTCTGAAGCAGATTTTCCCAATTCGCACGTGAACTTGATATTTGCACTCTGTCCGAACGGCGACATTGCGCTGAATGACCAACACTCACATCTAATTCAAACGGAACAGTAATGACACTGCACACTGAAAGCTGTCCAGACTTGTGCCTGCAAGCAGACATGCTGAGCTTCCCGCCACAACAGTGTGTGTGCTATCTTATCGTTCATTCTCCGTCTGCAGGGGAATTCTGGGAACTTTTTGACTGCCCTATGTATAGTTGTGTTGTATTCTTCACAGGTTACACTGTGTATGATTTGTTGCACTACTATCTTCACTATGGGTCACCAAAAGATGGATCATATCTCTATTACATGAAGCGTTACCACAATCAGCACCACTTCACGCATCACGAATCTGGTGAGTATGCATGTGGAATATTGGGGGTGGCAGGTGGGGTATCATCATCAGTGTTTCCCAGTACTGAGGTTAGTTGGTCTCGTATGAACATTACAAGCAGGAATGTTCTATGTTTGAAGGTATCTAATCATTCTGACTAATGTTTTAGATATTAAGTTTTCAAGTTCTCATGGCAGTGAGTATTCAAATTGTGATTTTCTGGATTGTGACACCTTGTAGTATTGTAGGTGGACATAAATGTTTCAATGGAATATGTTGCCTTCATCTGCAGCATTAAAATGGGTGTAGTGTGGATATTGTGATGTTACACAGGAGGTTCAAAGGAAGATGGTCACTCAGATCCGTTGGAGGGGAGGAGATGGAGCCCAGTCTGAGCCAACAGGAACAGAAAGTATGAAATAAGAATGGCCCTCAGATAGTGTCCATTGCCCATAGTTTTGAACCAATGCTTCAGAAAATGCCTCTACTTCCTTCATAACATGCCAGAGTAAAGCACTCCTTTTCCTAACCCACTGGGCCCCTTAGCAACATTACTCTCAAAACCCTGAAATCTTGAGTTTAAGATAACCTTTCCTTTCAAACAACTGGCCCGGTTTTTTATATAACATTCAAGTTTTCATGGCAGTAGAGATTAAAACTGTGGCCCTTTGAGTTATAACACCATGCAGGCAGACAGGTTATGACAAGTAGTTAACAACATTTCTGTTTTGATAGGTTAACATCAAATTTTCTTTTGCAATGTAATATTTTTATTTCTCACATGGATGTTTCCTTACATAAATGTTTGTCTCACACTCTGGTAACAGGAAGGGAACTGAAACACAGTCTAAGTAAGAGTAGGCCACTAATGAATAGAAATGAAAGAAAAGCTTAACCTAATATCAAAACTTGATTTGATTTAACAACAGTATCTTGGAACAAACTAAGAAGTTTCTCAGTCATAGGTCAAAATGCTCTACAAGTTATATTATTAGTCAATTTTTCACAGTAACAAACCCAATGAGAAAAGGTACTTATCTTCCTGTGGTCCTGCCACAATCCTCACACATAACATTACAAGACTCAGAATGATGCTGATCCCACCCAAACTTCCAAGTGACTATCCATCCACCTCCCCACCAGTAAAATGATCAAGGGCCTTGCCTACTATCCAAAATGTAAGGCAATATGTCTTCTGCATAGCTGAGTTATCATGTAACCCCTCTGGTCTACAAAGAACTGTGCTGCTGTATCTCTAACAAACCTTGCACAAGGAATGATACTGGATAACACAAAAAACATAACTGGTGGGAAGTAAAGGAATTCCCATAATTAAGAGCACATACCAAAGAAATATACTGAACAGAAACATGCAGTGTTACAAGGTGGCAATATTATGGCCTTCAGGGATCAATTCACACCCAAAGATGAAAGAAGTATAACTGTCCAAATGCTGGTACCCACATACCAGACTACACAGTGTCATAATGCACAAGACCAGAGGATTCCTCACTTTAGTCTGTCAGTCAATGAAGGAAACAGAATCTCCTTCTGCAACAATGTGCCTTAAATAACTGGGAAAACAAGCAATGTCCAAAACATCAATCAGAACACTGAGAAATTCCTCACTTTTCCAGATTTTCATACAATATGTCAGCCTTTAGGTGCATGCAACTAGGGGTCAGCCTTTCAGTGCTTCCTACTAGCGGTCAGCCATTCAGTGTGTCCTACAGTAGAGGTCAGCTTTTCAGTGTGTTCTGCTAAAGGTCAGTTGCATGGTGTCAATACAAGTGCACAAAGGAGATTCCTAATAAAGAAAAAATGTTAATCTGCTTGAGATATGCACAGTACCCCCCCCCCCACCTCAAACAGGGGTACATGAAAAATAAATACCATTCAAAAAGGATTCTGGATGCACTCATTTTAACTACATTTTCCAATGTATCGCTGCCACCACTAAAAATACAGAATAGAGCCATCATGTAACCAAAAGGTCTCAGGTCTCTCCATAATGCAGTCTTCTGGGTTATGACATTGTATGATGTCATAATACAGAAGATAGCAAGAATCTTCACTGCCATGGAAACCTCAAGTCCTCTATAAGCATGACTTACTTGGTCCTGCCTCCTTAAATTATATCTCTCACAGGAAGAGTATTGTGGCTAAAGTTAATTTTACTGAACTGTCACTTCCACTTATGTTAACTATATGCTCCAGATACACTTCACCTTGTCTGCCTACCAGTATTGATTTCAGATAGTTCCGCTGCATTTTAAAGCTCTTGCTCTTCATCGAGATGTAACACTGATGTTCTGTTTACTTTATTACAGCATTTGGAATAAGCAGTACTTTCTGGGATAAGATCTTCGGAACAGAAATTGTCCTTAGGAAATTGAGCAGAGCTCTCAAATGGTGACCTTGAAAGTTCCCAACATTGGAGAAGCGTGAAGCAGTGACCAATTTTATATAGCCATAAAAGTGTACAGTATCTTAGATTGACACATGACTTCATCTTTGCTGAGGCCACAGATAGTCTCTCATGGATCTCCCCCTCCACACCTCTTTCTAGCTGTTATGCTTCCCCTCCAATATATTTCAAAAAAACGGACATTGCTAACAATAATCTTTATGAAAGACAAGTTCACTAATATAGGCCAGATGTTTCTGAAACATAAGGAACAGAGATGGAACCTCAAGCACTGTTATTCCTAACATCTGTGGGTGTTCTTGCCATGGCCTGAATACAGCAGTGAGACTGTCGGGTGTTACAGTCATGACATACCAGAGCTGCTGTGGACGTGACAGCATTTCATGCAATTTTTATACCTATGTATGTCTATATTTTGGGTTGTTAATACTGGGACACAACCTGAAAACTTTCACATTTTAAATTTTGTCTGCCTTGAAGTGCCTTTCCATTAAATTTCAAACATTTTCAGTGATTTTCCTGTTTTCTTTATTTAAGAGCACTGTCAGTATCTCAGACTACACAGTGTCAAACAACAGAATGATAACGAATTGGAAAGGATGTGGAAGGTAGCAGTAGTGGTTTCACATATGATACAATCCCAGCATTTCCTGAAAATGACCCAGCAAAAACTATAAGAAAACTTGCAGCCCCAGCCAAGATTCAAACTGAGAACCTCTTCAATATAAATGTCATTGCTTGAGTAAAGTAACTCACTTTTTTAAAGTCTGAAGCACTAGCATGCATCATGCACAAATGATAAACATATTTTTTGAAGCCAAGAGATAAAACTAAAAAATATGAAAAATTCAGTTCCTACTGCACATAAAACATCACATCACCATTAAAATCAGGTAATGCTGTTTGGGAAAGTAATCACTGTTTAGCCTGAGAATATTACTGAAAGACAATACAGTCTGTGGACAAAAGTGTAGAGTTTCAGAATATTATGCAGGGTACATATAGTTACCACTGTGCTGTGAAGAGAAGTACAATATTGACACAGTATTTGTAAAGCTCTGTTAACAAATTCAGTTGGTCTAATGCAAATGTTCTTTCAGATAATGACATTCAATATGTCATTGCTATCTGATAATATGACCCTGTTACTGTAGTTCTGATCCAACATTACTGCAAGGCAAACTGATTCTAAACTCTGTCAATGATATACTGGCAACACTGATGACTAGTCACATGAAGTATTATAATTCTGAAATCCAAATAAAACAGAAATAATCTGTCAGCCTTATCATGAATGCTAAATCACAATACATGATGTATGCTGGATCCGGTTTTCTTAACATAAATGAAATTAGTACCACTTTTTACTTTGTAAATCAGTATTTTGTGTCCTTGTACAGTTTTTAATAAAATTACTTATGTTATATAAAAATTTGTTTTTGATTATATTTAAATGTATTGTGACATGTAAACACATTGTCGGGCAACAGCTCGATAAACACCCTGTGATACACGCACACAACAACAGGACAACAGTTTATAGCACATTACTAGGCAACAGTCAGCGCACCAATGAACTGGCGAGATAGCTATCACGAGACTTGTTTCCTATGTGGTATGCACTATGCAACAATAGAACTGTTTTTTCTGTGTGTGGTTCGTGCTGAGAGGATATGAGAGAATACGGGAATGGGAATTGACTTTGAGTTCCGAAGTTCCAAGGGAACAGCAGTGTGGACAGAAGAAGTAGAAGACTCAGTATGTGATGTTACATGTGTAAGAATTAATTCTGGTTACGACTAGTGGAGAGTCCAGGAGGGTTCAGCAGTTGAGAGTACAAGACGAGAATGGAGCGTGTCCTTAGTGAACTGTGAAGATTAACTCAGTACAGATTAGGAGACAGGAGTACAGAGTGATTGATGATGAAATAACAAGAACACTTCATAGTGCTTTGAAGTGCTAGTTTCTGTGTTGAGATCCATTGCTAGGAGACTAGTGGAAACTGAGAATCCTAGTGCATGTGCAACGGCGAACTGTGAAGTGTTTAGATCAGTGATACCGATGTATTAATTGTATTGAAGAGAGAATGTTACTGATGTGCTAATAAATCCAATCATCTGAACTAGAACCTGCTATTTTTGTTGCACATACCACTCTAAATATGATATTTTGGTATCATAAATTGGCGGTTTTGATCGTACTGGATTCTTCAGCAGTGGTTATGACCGAAAATATGTGACAATTTTGTATCATTAGGCATGCAGTCATAAGTTTGTGAGAAATGAAAACTGCAGAAGTTATACTGCATTGGATCGTAAATTGAATAGGGCAGTCTTACCACAAAAATGGAACAAACAATGTGACAAATAAGGGAAGTGATGAGTGTAGCAGAGGCTCTCCTAAGTACCTACCCAAAAGAGGTGCAAGCCCACTACGTAAAGATGGAACCACTATGGACCAGGCTGCGGGCTGAAAAGGAAGAGGACATGAAAGCCAAGCAAGATAAGTTATATGCCCACTGGGCAGACATACGCCGACCAAGAAAAAAGGAGGGCAGGCATGAAAGCCTTTAATGAAATGACAGAGAGAAGGGAGGCTGAAAGAAAAGCCTATGAGGAGAAGATGGCTGAGCGAGAAGCTGAACCAAAAAGAAAATGAAAAGCCAACTTCGAGAAGATGATGGCCGAGCGGAAAGCTGACCAAAAAAAATGGAGGCTGAAAGGAAAGCTGACCGAGAAGTTGCGATGAGGCTGGAAGCCAATCACGTCAAGACAGACGCCAACCAGATGAAAGTGGAACCAGAAACAGTACATCAAGAGAAGACAGATGCCTGGATAGCAGACATGAAGGATGGTCGAAAAGAGAGGATGGCCTTCCAAGAAGCAACGAAGGCCAATCCAGAGACGATGGAGCCAAATCCATTAAGAATAGAAGGCTGCTGTGGGGTAGCATGAGATTCCTAATGAAGAGGCCACAATTCACTCCCTGAGGGAATGAGGAAAAGAGATGATGGTCTGCCAGGAAGTGACGGAGGCCAATCCAGAAAAGAAAGAGCCAACTGATCGCGCGATAGCCATCTTGGAGAAGACGGACGCCACGGATTTGAAGGCAAATCCAGAGGAAATGAATCAGCGTCAGAACATTGGGAGGTCTCTGCAGAAGAGGCTGCAGTGAAATTTTTGGGAACAATGAAGAAGCAGCACAGGGGCCGGCATCTATCTTCAGGGTGACGTAGAGAGCCAAAGGAACCGACCCAAGGAGAGTGTGGATCCTGGAGGAAATTGGCTGCCGCCTGCAGGAAAAGTCCCGTCCTGCAGCAGAGGCATGGAGCAAGAGAAACGTTTTCAGGGAAATTGTAGACCGCGGAAGGAACTGGCTGCTACCGACAGGAAGATGACCCAATGTGCAGAAGTGGCACAGTGCAAGGGATGCAGTCATGAAGAACCGTTGGTCAACCAGGGAAGGCAAAAGAATCAAACCAGAAATAGATTTGCAAGAGGAATGCGGAAAGGATGGACTCCCGGATGGAGACAACTGATGCGCCAGGAAGGCACAAAGGAAACCACGAACTGAGACTTCTAGGAGCAGCGACATCTTGGAAGCGAGATGACAACCAGCGGGACCTACAGGAATACCATCAGGATGGTGATCGTGAAGCGAGCAGTAAAGATTTCCAGCACGTTGTGGAAAAATCAGAAATTGGACTTTGTGGAGGGTTCAATCCCCAACGAAACAGAAGAAAAACTTACCAGCAGTGTTAGCGTAAGAAGAGCCTGGATATGTGGGAGCACCGGCTACTCCACCCACCGTGAGAAAGAGAGAAAAAAACAAGAAAACCTTTGGATGGTGGTGAGAATCTGGATTAACTGGAACCTTATAAAGGAACCGCTCAGGATGAGCTGGCCTTAAGGAGGGAGCAGCGGTAGCGGTTAGAGAGCAGCCACCGCAGAGAAAGAGAGAGACAGAGAAAAAGGACAACTTGCAGGAAGAAGACGTTGAAAGCATTGCCCCCAGAAAGGAAGGAAAGGTGACACACTGTTAGGCTATTCGAGGCGAACAGCCCCAAGGATGGAGCAATGTCAACACATTGGTACTCAATACACAATGAAAAGAGAAACAACTTAACAACACAGATCCTTAACTAATCATATAAAAGACGGAGGTGGGGACAACGCTGCCCGGACTTCAGAGAATGCCAAATAACACCCCAACATCCCGTTTTCACAGAACATTCATAATTTATTTTTAACTTAACATCTTTTAACTTAATTAAAAATCTTTATACAAAACTATAAGCTTATGTACTATGATACACGTAATAGTAGTCCCTTAACATGTTGGTATTGCCTTCTGAAGATGGTCTCAACTGACCAAAACATGTAAAGGCATTATATAAATATACAGATATTGGGTTACACTGGACGGTGTTGTCAAATCATTTTATAATAATTGACTAGTGTGATGGACCAGAATGAATAAAATTAAATCTTCGTCTACTTGCTTAGTTGTTGCTTGGTAACAAATCTTATCTGATTAACATTTCAACTATTGAACTGCCTTCTGAATTATCTTATAAATGAATCTCTGACTCCTGTCTGAATCTGAATCTCTTGAATTCATAAATCCACTGCCTTCTGTAACTGCCA
This sequence comes from Cryptotermes secundus, assembly GCF_002891405.2. Lineage (NCBI taxonomy): Eukaryota > Metazoa > Arthropoda > Insecta > Blattodea > Kalotermitidae > Cryptotermes > Cryptotermes secundus. The sequence continues at coordinate 331,650 of NW_019739949.1, forward strand.
CACAGCTCTGATGGAAATCACCATGTCCAAGGGTTCCACTACTGCTTTTTATGAATGCATTGATCTGAAACGTACATGAACAGTTGCCTAGCAAAATAGATAATTCCAGCTTTTAGGCAGTGTTTACTGAGCACTGCTCAGGAATCAACTGCTCCAGCTGGCTGTCCCAGAAACCATGTTTTAACAAGCTGTTGTCTGGCAATGGATTCTGTCACAATATTAAATTTATGTTCTTCCCTTAGCATGAGAGATCAAGTTGCACACCCATATAAAGCAATGTGTTGAATTATAATTTCATACATTTTAATCTTCATGCAATTAGGAGACAGAAAAACAAGAGATTCTGAAATGAATGCCAGCAACCACTTCCCACATTTAATCTGCTCTTCAGTGTCTGCAAATGTAATTTTGATTTCTTACTGTCATTCCTAAATGTCTGAACACTGCCTACGTTTCAGTGGCTTCTGAGCTACCCTCACATTATACTTTTGTTATGCTTTCCTCTGATGGTAAGACACCAACATATTTGCATGTCATTCTAGACCACTCTCCTAGGTAATGTCTAATAATTTTTGTATTCTTCTTTATGGGACTTCAGTGCTCTTGCTCAATGAATTAACACCATCACCATAATCACATGCTGATGCAAAAATAAGTTCCATATTCTCCTGATTTAGTTGGTCTTCTTAATGGTGCACACTAAACAAAATCTGAAAAGGATTCACTGTAAAGCATCTCTCTGTTTTAACCATTCATTATAATCAGGCACATTGTAATGAATATCTGATTAAGACTACTAAATTGTAAGTTATGTGTCATAAGTTTGGATCAAGGAGACAGACACATTCTTACATTCAGAATGGGACATAGGCTCATTCTTGTTGTGTAAACAGGATGCAGCCACCAGCAACTTTTCCTGTTCTGATATGATGGCAGGGCTCTGGTAATATATTTAACAGCTAAGGCAAGCAATAGACAAAACACAGGTTGTCCCATATCAAGTTAAGCTTATTATACATCAAAGAGCTGTCAAATGTGCTGTTTGTATTTTAGAAAATCCATCTGAGCAGGAAATGCAAAATTTGGAGACCTCTTAGTTTCTGAACTAGGCTAATAAAGCATGTTGGAGGGAGGCAACTTCTGAAGGAAACTGAGGGTCTAAGTTCACTGCTTCAAAGCAGACCAGTTCCAAAAACTTTAAAAGCATTCAGATGCCAAATTTGCATTCCACAGAAATTTTGATCAACTTGTTAAACTGTCTTACATAGTAAATTATTAAGTGATCAATAGCATTAACTTTTGGCCATGTCCCATAATTTGGATGTCTACAATGGTGCCCATCCCACTGGGAAAGAACACAACAGTTATTCGATGTTACAGTCCAAATCTGTAAGCTAATAAAAATAAGTTCTACACAGAATATGTGGGCATGTGGTTCTCAAGTCCTGCACTTTCTGACCATCTCTGGTCTCTGAAGCCAGAAGTGGTTGGGACTGTAATGTCTAACCAAAGAGAATTGCCAAAATAGACATTTGCAAAGAAGCTGAAAACTCTCCATGCAGACAGACCATCTCCTGACTATCCAATGTTGAGATGTTCATGATGAGTACATAAATGTGAACAGCACATGATGGTTGATGCACATGCATCAAAGGGAGTGCATGAGAAAACCAAACCACTGTCACTAATGTCTTACACAACAAATACAAAAACAGTGTCGACAGGTAGGATGAGTTTCCTTCATATTATTCATTTCAAAGGTTGTCCGTAAAGCGGTGGACAAAACTTCTCTTTCGTCTCTTTGACGGTGCTATAGTAGATACATACATTCTGCATCCAATGAGGATTAAACAGAAGTTCAGACTGCGTAAGTTTTAGGAAAAGATGGCAGGAGCAGCCATAAGTGATGTTACAGTAGAAATAAGGAAGCAGTCACAGGAGAGTTCTGTGGGAAGCCTTGCAGGCAGAGCCCATTTTGCATTCAGGATTCCAGCAGCAGGATCAGACCAGTCACAAAAGACCCACCATATGTATAAGGTCTGTGCAGAGGCTAGCATCACACTGGGAAGGCCATGAAGAAATTCACTAAAGTGCATTTCTTTGAATAATTTTTACTCATATAGCATATACCCATTATATTATATTTGTTAGATATAACCTAAAAGTTCTGGACTGTCATAATATTTAAAGTTCTTAACATTCTGTCATGTGTTTCCTAGGTAACGCGACAAGAAACGACAGGTTTCAGATTAGACAAATGTTTATTGGACAATTATTTGTTTACATTCACAAATATAATTACTCTCAGTAATGACTTTCACATTCCCTCTTCAATGGCTATACTCTTGCACTGCTATTCTCGGTGGAGTGTCTTTGTTCTTGTTTTTTCCCTCATCACTCGTTGAATATAAACTATTCTTGGTTCTTCCCTTACTGCTCATTGAATCTGAACTGTTCTTGTCTATTGTCTTCTACGCTTTTACATCCTAGTGAGTACCAGGAATTAATTAAATAATCTTCCTGGGGAGTAAAGCGTGGCCGGCATGTAAGGCCGACAATCTTACGGCCATCTTTGAGCCAACTGTCTAGATAATGTGGGAGCCTCAACGCCTCACAACTCTACGGGCCTTCACGGACTGTTACAGGGATAGCTTTACTTTTACTTACTTTTACACTTGGACAGGATAGAAGACACCTTGTTGAAGGGTTCAGTTTCACGTGTTAGCTAGACTTTTCATTAGCAGGGTCTAGTCGTTGCCACAAGAAGTCAACAATTCGGTCTCTGTTAATTAAGCACTTCCCTAGGTAAAGGTCTGTTTATGTTTCGTTGCCTAGGAATTGTTAGCCGTTGACTGGCAATGGACGTTCTACAGTCCAGCCTTCCTGGCGGCAAGCCACATTATATGGAAAGATTCATGCTAAATTTGTAGCTACATTTATCATCTATCACCCTATGAAACTTCACATATCTAGACAGTAAATGGAAAGTTATGCATAAATCATAAGTTACCATGTTGCTTTATGTTCTACAAAATAATTACTTTAACAGAAGTTACATATTTTGTAGGCACCTGTTATGACAAATTTCAGGACCACCATCTGTATTAATTATATATACAATGTTGGGGTCACATCTAGCTGTCATGTTCAAATCAAATTTCATGAACCCTAAGATATGAGGTCTTCACAAATACGAAAATTCATATTGTGGTCTTCTGGGTCATGACACTGTGTAGTCTACTAGCTTCATACTGATTCAGAAGAACATGCTGCCTCCATCTTCAGGTTCCCTTGTTGCATATATAGAGGCAGAGGTAAGCACAATATTATAATTGTAAGATATTCATGTGTAATCAGTAGTTATAGAACACAGTAATACACATTTTAAATATTCTTTGGAAGCCATGGATGAATTTGCAGTGTCTAGCCAGCCTAGGAATAGACAAAACAAATTAGTCATCCCCCACATGTGAATAGAACAGAACCCACTGTTTGTTCATATGAGTCATGGGATGCCAAACCAAGATGATTTCAATGTCAAGACCTGATGTCACTTCAGATCATTGCTTGAGACAGGAAAGACCTACAAAAGCAGTGGGCCAGCCAGGCTACCACACCCTTGGGCAGAAGAGTTATATTGCCTGTATAATTCATCAAGTATTCATTAGTATAGATTCACAGTTGACTGGAGGGAGGGAAAGCAGTATGATCACGCGTTCTGTCAATCACTCTTGCATCAGAACACACGCGGCTGACAAGGAGTGATGAAATAAAGAGTTCATGCGATAAGGATAGAGTAGGCACTTCCCCACAGTTCACTTAACACAAGTGTAAAGAAATATTCACGTAAGCTACATAAGAACAGAAAAAATAGGAATGACTAATATGTATTTTCCTTTCAAAATCTGAATATAATCATATTATATTGCAAGTGAATTTAAATCATTTTCACGTATAATTTCCTTATACACTTATGAGATCGACCAAAAATCGTCCTGCGATTGACCGGTCGATCACGATCGACGCATTGGACATGCCTACTCTATAAGATCCATTTTAATATTGTCCACCCACCTATGCCTTGGTCTTCCCTGTGGTCTCTTTCCTTCTGGCATTCCCACCAATATCCTATAAGTATTCCTCTTCTTCCCCATTCGTTCTACATGCCCTGCCCAACTCATCCTCCTTGACTTTATCATTCTAATTATACTTGGAGAAGAGTTCAAGTTATGAAGCTCCTCACTGTGCAGTTTTCTCCACCCTCCTTCACTTCATCCCTCTTCGGTCCAAATATTCTGTTCAACACCGTTCTCAGACACCCACAATGTTCCTCCCTTAATGTCAGAGAATGCATCATAATTACAAGAAAAAATTAAAAGTAGTTTATAACTTCTCTACATATTTTCAAATCTTACGTTGTAATATGCGAACACTGTGTTCTTTGCTAATAAAAACAAAGTTAATTCCATTCATGTATCATAATAATTGTATTAGATACAGCATTTTCAAATACAGTGCGAGTGCCCTAACAGGAATGGGCATTTAACACGCACCAGCAACGGGCATTTAAATAAACTCTGGCCAGCTCAAGCTACCACTATGTTAAAAGTCTGGGGATTAAGGGTTAACACAAGTTTTATACAATATTCACCCTCCCAATATGCCCATTTGGATGCAAAATCCAAGAGGCCACAAAAGATTTTTAATAAAGAATAAGAAAAAGCGAAGTATCCAGGGCAGTGGTTGGATTCTGTCTGACAACAGAGGAACATCAGAACCCAACTTACAGTTGAAAATATGAACAAAATGGTGAAAGAGCAACGAGAGAGAGATGGAACACATACATACAACATATCAAGCTCAACAGAATCACAGATGTATTAACAAAATAGAAACCTCACGGGAGAAGAGGGGGACTGGGATGACAAAGGAAAAGACTGAGACATCTACTGAAGACAAAACAGTAACTCGGCTTAAATACAAATAAGAAGAAAACTTGTTACTGAACAAATTATGTTGAATATTCAGTTTCTGTAGCATTACCTTTAACTGGTGTCAGGTCTGCCAACAGATTTCCTCACCATGCTGAGCTGTGCAAAGGTGCTTTTATTTGGAGGTGGGTTCAGTTTGGAGGCCAAGTGAACAAATGGTTCATACAGAGTTGTTCGATCCATTGCATTCACTTCATAGTGTCGAATCTTTTCTCTAGTAGCCCAGTGCATGGCTTTACTTGTTGTGTTTTCTATGCTTCCCGAATCTGTAGGCTTCATTCGATTCCCAAGTACAATCACGGTGACCTGTATGATATTTCATAATTGTATCCAACTGTGAATAGAATATATTCATCCTCCACTATAAAAACATTCAGAGACATTACTCGTAAATCCATATCCGCAACATCTAGCATCTGCTAGCAAGGTACATGTTAAACCAGCATAAATATCAGTTAATAAGATCTATGACTATGTAAATTGAATTCCATTCCTGTCAGAGCAGTGATTTTTTGTTTCTCCACAACATCTGAACAAGCTCTGGGGCCACCCAGACTTCTGTATCCAGTAGATACAGAGCCTCATTCCCCTGGGGAAAAAAGCACCTTGGAGGTGAAGCTGACCACTCACTCTCACCTAATGTTGTTGTTAAGAATGGACTCCTCCCCCATGTCTTCACAGGGAGTGTTTAATTAAGCAAAAGGGAAATTTTATGTCCACTTTAGTCCTTCAGTATGCAACAGAAGTTGCAAAAATGTGGCCGTTGCCTTGCTTACATCTGTCTGCCTGTGCACATGTAATAACTTCAGATCTGCTAAATGGACTTTCATTTATTTCATACAATATATGTACACCTACAAAGCAACTTATTACTGTCTCCTTTCCTTCTTACAACACGTTTCTGCCATACATGACCATGACCAGACAACTCTAATTTGCTAAAACTGTTGCACCATATTGAATGTCCAACTTGTCATATCACATGTTCACAAGTACACGGTGTGTGCACGATCCATTAGGATTCATTTTTTTAAATTTTGTCCTGCAATGCCATCTGTTGGCAAGTTGTGGTGTTAAGATTCTTGAAGTTTCAGCTTTGACTGTCTATAATTTCAAAGCACAAGCATCGCTGCATCATGTGTTCTGACCCTGAATGTAACAGTACTGTTCTGATGCTTGTCGGAAAATGGTGAATGAACAGAAAGCCAACATCAAATTTTGTTTGAAGTTAGGCAAAAAAGCCGGAGAAGCATATGAAATGATGAAAAGAGTGTACGGTACTGATTGTTTGAGTCGCTCGAACATTTTTTGACGGTATGCTGTATTTCATGAGGGCAGGGAGGACACTGAAGATGCTCCACGTGCATCAAAGCCAAGAACAAGTTGCATTGGATAAAATGTGAAAAAAGTGACCAAAATCCTTGCGTCAGAGAGATGTGTTTCTGCAAGACTCATCGAGGAGCTTTTGGGAATACCAAAAGGTACTGTGAATCAAATTTTGACTGAGGATTTGGGTAAGCAGAAGGTCTGTGCGCGGTTTGTACCACACACGCTGTCAGGCGATGAAAAAAAAATGCAAGAGTGGAACACTGCAAAGACATCTTACGGTCAGCCCAAAGTGATACAAAATTTACAAAATCGATTGTGACTGGTGACGAGACGTGGTGTTTTCAATATGAGCCTCTCACAAAGCAGCAGAGTGCAGTGTGGTTGGGCGAAAAGAAGCTCCCTTCTGTGATGATCCAGGTTCAATCCCAGGTCAGTTCTCATGGGATTTAAGGGTGCACAAGAGCAGATTTTCAGAGATTCAGCTCCACCTGCCAATTCTCATTTCATTGAATTCTCCACATCCATTAATCATCCTATCATCCAACAACATACAGTCTCAATACTGAAAACACCATTAAATAACCAACAAACAAACATATATACACACACATACACACCACCAAATGTGCAATCTCCATGCTACACAACCTTACAATCTTCCTTTAAACAGTTTCTAGTATTCACCTGGTCAAAACTCTGTTGTGACAGTATTATGTTCAACATGTTCACTATCTGAAGTATCTTAGACAAAGGCATCTTCAGGTGGTTGCTTGCCATTACTAACAGAATGGTTTATTGCTTTCCGATTTCATTGAGACCAGTGGTGAGACACACAATGTAGGATTTCTCTTGCATCACCTATCCCGTCCGAATGCCAACTTCATCCACAAGAAATGCATCCTGCTCTCAGAGATGTGGCTCTGGCAACTGCGTCACAGTAGCACAACTAACAGCAGCATAGGACGAAATGCCTGTCTGGGGCTTTAAAGATACCAGTCGTAACACCAGATTTCTCACTGACATGCTCACAACTTGTCACAGAGATTCTTTTATTTAAAAAGCCTCAAAGAGACTTGAATACATCCAAGTGTGATAAAGGATTTGAACAAGTCTCAAAAATATAATTTCAGCTCCTTCAGTGTGTGACATGACCACTGAAATTGTGTTCAGTCACGAAGACTTACAAAAGCTCTGAGGGCAGAAAAGAACAAGACTAGTTGTATACTTCTTAGTCAAACTAGATTGTAACTAGATTCTAAAGGGTTGTGACAATGATGTATAATGCTCAGAATTACTGGGTTCTTGGACTTTCTCCAGTTTCTGGCATTCTATAAATTAGAAAACACATTTCAGAAACCGGATATGTTTCCATCCTCAGGTGAGGAGGGAAAACACATACTCAGGTGGGTCCCTTAGAAAGAGCTAACCTCACTCACTGGACCTAGGTGACTGAGGTTAGCTCTTTCTAAGGGATCCAACTGAGTAGGTGTCTCCCCCCTTCACCTGATGACGGAAACAGATTCAGTTTCCGAAACATTGTGTTTTCTTGTGTGTAGAATACCAAACGATGGACTAAGTCCAAAAACCCAGTAATTCTGAGTAGATTGCAACTGTTGTTCTTTAGAATATGATTTGCAAGTACCTCCTTCTTGTCCCTGTTACGGTCAATATCTTTCTTCACCATCACAAGTGCGTCTAGTGATTCAGATCGATCAGGATCGTATACCAGCACATACCCATCAGTCAACCCAAGATACTGACGGGCCAACTGATTCTGCTCTCTTCCACCGTCCAGGCCTGCCGTGTCATAAAAACGCATCTTTTCTCTTGTCCCTCTATCCGTTTCAACGCTTGCAACATAAATATCTTCTATTGTTGAGTGTAACTCCTGTAACAATGCAATTAATATTCAGGCAAGAGAAACAATTTCACAGGTCTTCCTTTGGTAATATTTCCTTCTTCAATAGCAAACTCTCACAGCTTTAGCCTCTCTGGTTCTTCCTGTACAATAGCTCTTGCACATTAACCCTTTAAATCACATGGTAACTATATATACTACCTGCTTTAACATTATAAATGTCTGAATTCTGCCCACATACTATTTTTAAGTGTTTCTTATGATTCCCACAATAAATAGTGCTTATTTTCCTAAACAGCATCAATCAACTGGTTTTTGTAGTGGAGATACAGTGTTTTCTGTGAAGTAGGAACTGAAGTTTTCATTATTTCATTATTTTCAAACTTCAAATGGTTAACATACAACACAATTTCAACAAGTGTAACAGAAATTTTCTAAAATATTTCAAGAATTGCATTAAAAAAAATGAATCCATAAACACAACATGTACAAGACTGGAAAGGCTGTACTCCATAATGTGGCACACGAGATTACCAATGATATTCTTCGAAGCTCATTAAACTTACTTAAAAAACAGGAACACTGATAGTCCCCAGCTCCCCACTATGGTCGCCAGGGTTCAACCCCAGGTCAGATTATGTGAGATTTGTGGCAGATAAACGAGGAAATTGGGCAGGTTTTCTCTGAGTACATTGGTTTCCTCTACTCCACCAAATGCTACACATTCATTAATCATCCTCCCATCTAACACCGCAGTCTTGATACTGACAGCATCACTAAATAATTAACTAAAAAAAGGAATAATGAAATTGAAAATACTGGAAGTGCCCAATATTAGATTTTGACTAAATCTTTGGAAGGGTTCATGTGATACACCAAGAATTCCATTTGTGGCCTTGTGTAAAGGGTTCTACTGTGAAGCAACATGGATGAAAATTAACTGTGCAGCAACCTTTTGTGAAAGTCTCTCACTTTGAATTTCCACAAAATCTGCAAAACGATTTATGAGATACATAGAAAACCCAGTTTATGATCTCACGTGAACTGGTCTTCTTTGTGTGTCTATATGGCTGAAAAATCAGACCTGCTTGACAATTTTTGATGAAAGTCTCTCATGCAAAATTTCAACAGAATGTCTTAAATGATTTATGGGATACAGGGAATAGCCCATTAATGCCTTATGTAAACTATGCTTCATTATGGTTCCATATAAGTGAAAACCAGAACTTCCCTGCAAACATTGGTTGAAGTCTTTCATACTAAATTTAAAAAAAAAACCTGTGAATGGTTTATGGCATACTGGAGAATACTTTTATGGCTTTATTATGGAATTACGATGGCTGCAAACAGGATTCCCCAACAATGTTTAGTGAAAGTCTTTCATACTTAATTTTAAGAAATTTTGTCCAGTGGTTTATGTACTGATACTATGTCATAGACAGACAAAACTGAGACAGATTCTTTCAACAAAAAACAGGGTGAAATACAAGCAATGGACATCAAATTTCAGAGAAGAAAAACAAAATGAGATGGAATTAGAAACAATTTTTTTTTTACAGAAGTCTGAATTCAAAATTTGTTAATAAAGTTAGAAAACGAATACTTACAAAGTTTGATCATGAAAAAGGATGGTTAGAATAGTGATACTAGGAAGGGCATTACAATTAAAATTCATAGAAAAGCAGCAAATGTGAAGATCCAGATCACAACAGCTGAGCCAAATAGTGAAAGACATCAGGAGAAGACTAAAGAGCTGGCAAGAAACTGAAAAGGAAAGGCTGTGGGCAGATAAAAAAGATTGAAGACATTCTGTCCATCTATCTGTATGAAACACAAGCAATGCTAGAAGCAGAAAATGCTACGAAATATGAATAAACAGAATTAATCCATACCGTAGTCTTGGTAACATTTCCATATATAAGTTGCTCCAATATTGCTGTCTTCCCCACACCTTTTAGTCCACATACAACAACACGCGTTGTTTTCCCCATATTCTGCTGCAGTAATGGCTTCTTAGGAGAGAACCCTAAAATGAGAAACAGAATACAGATAAGCCTCAGATAATTTATATGAGGGTTATTCAATTAAAACCCATTAATGACAATGTTAGCAAATATGGGTAGCTTCTGGCGATCAAGTTGCTGCAGTCAACCACAAGCTGCACAACAGAACAGGAACAATGTGACATTTCAGGTGCACAATACCCTCCTAACAGAAACACTGATGCAAGCATAATCAACGACTCCATCACCATCAACACCATCCTCCAAGAACTTTGTAGTGTCATCTTAGTATGCTTATGAGCGTCATCATCATACCACAGGACAATACCCATCCCATGTGGCTTGAAGTGTCCAGGACATGCTGGTCAGTGTTTGACCATCCCACACTCAGTCCGGACTTGTCACTGTGCCTTTCCCATGTGTTCTGCACCTTCAAGGATCCCCTAAAGGGCCAGAGATTTACATTAGGCAAAGATGTCATGGCTGCAGTGGTTCCAGTTCTTTGTGAATGGGATCCATCAGATGATGCATCAGTCAAATGCCTGCCTTAAGGTCATGAGGATTGCTTTTAATGGCCTCTTCTCCTTCACCCAGAACACTATCCAAACAAGTTTCATTTGAACATGTCTCACATGAGATAAAACAATTACAATTACATGTTGTATTCACAGAACATACTGTGGGAGTAAGAACAGCTCAGTTGGTATAGCAATAGGCTATGGGTGGATCGTCCAGGTTCAATTCCCAGCAGTGAAAAATTCTTCTCTTAGCCACAGCATCCAGATTGACCCTGAGGCCCACCTGGCCTCTTACTCGATGGGTCCTGGGGCCTCTTTCTCTGGGGGGGGGGGATAAAGCAGAAGAGGCATGAAGGTGACCACTCAACTTCAACCAGTGCCGAGGTCATGAAAGGCAGAACTATACCTCCACTCCCCTATATGTCTTCATGGAGTAGTGCTTAACTAATCAAGCACAGAGACAACATTACCTTTCAGAAAATACTGTAAAAAGTGCTTACAGGGCATTCTTTCAACATTACAAAGAAACAGGGCTCAGACTACATTGCTGGAAAATCAATTCTGTTTTGAAGTTTCAATTATAAAAGAACATAAAAGAGAGCTGGGGTAACTCATACATTAAGGTGACTAACTTACAGGATGGACAACCCGGGAATCAAGATTCAATTACAGCAGAGGCAAGGTCTTTGTCCTTCACAATTGTGTCCATGCTGGCCCTGAGGCCCATCAAGTCTGCTATCCAGTGGTTACCCACAGCTCCTTCCTGTGTGTAAATTGGAGGGGACATGGAGATGACTATTTGCCTCAATCTACTGTTCAGCCTAAGACTGGATGCAGCTCTACCTCCACTCCTCCATGTGTTCCTGGCATGGTGCTTACTTAAGCACAGGGACATATTTATCCTTTTTACTTTTATATCATGGTGCATTCAGAATGAAAGTTGAAAACATGTGCTTATTAGCTTCACCATGTCACTGGGAAATTTTACTAAAAGCCTTCACATATTTTTCAATGCATTTCAAGTGAAACTCAATGAATATTCATCAGAATGAGAACTGTTTCAAACAAAAGTTATAAAGACAAACATAATACACATTTTATGCCATTGTATTTGGAGCCCAGATAACTCAGTCGATACAACAATGAACTATGGGCCGGACAGTCAAGTTTCAAGTCCTGGCAGAGGTGAGAGATTTCTCTTTACTCCACAGCATCCAGACCAGTTCTGGGGCCCACACAGCCTCCTGTCCAACAGGTATTGGGACTCCTCCCCTGGAGGTAAAGTGGCATGGAGGTGACCACTCACCTCCACCTAGTGCCAAGCTCAAGAATGGTGGGATTCTACCTCCACTTCCCCATACATTTTAATGGTGTGGTGTTCAATTAATCAAGTACAGGGCGAACTTCAAATTTACCTTCAATGATTAAAGAAAAAAGATTTCTGTGTTTTGCCATCTCATAATTTGAAAACTGTCAGATTGATTTGATAAACTTTTACGTTGGAAATCCTTTCTCATCTGCCCCATGCTATGTAAGACTAAAAAGTTATCATCTATGAATTGAAAATTTAAGAGAGAAGAGGTATGCAAATGGCTATGCTATGTGCATATTTTTTAACTTGTTTTTCCTTCTATTTCACATATGAGAAGATGCATGCTGCTGCAACTGTATTCAAAGATCAGTAATTCAGACATATTATTCCTCTTGCAATTCATTCTATGATATCTATTAATTATTGTTATGGAAGTGCCAGAAGGAGAAAACACTAGGACATCTCTCTCCAAAACATAAGCGGAATCCAGTTATTTTATATATACAGCATAACTTCCCTCTTCTCTCCAATGATGCTACAAAGAAACAACTGCAGCAGAACATCAAACATTCGACACCAGTTATACCAAATGTCTCCACAGGAAATGAGCCTTATCTAGTTCCATCCTCTGTGATTTTAGTCTGCAAGCAAAGAATACCGACCGAGCGACCGCCGCATGTCGGCGAAGTTAGTGCCAACTTTAGTGCATAGAAGGTGTCGCGTGGTCAGCGCAACGAATCCCCACAGCCGTTAATTTCGGTTTTCTATTTCTTAACATTCCTCCACCTCTTTCCTGGCCTTGCAAGTTATTAAACTAAAACAGTTTCATAAATTCTGTGCATTTGCAACCCAAATCTGAATTACATATGCCCAGTCATCCACAACCATCCTGATTTTGTTACTATGCCACAATCAGATGCCTTGTATAAATCACCAAGTTCTCTGCTGTGTAATGTCCTCCATTCTTACTTCCTTCATCATTAGGCTTAAATATTTTCCTAAAATCTTTTCATATTCATATACTCATAATTTACATTCTTCCTTTATAGTAAAAGATTATATCTCAAGACCATACCTGATACATAGTAAAGCAATAGTTTTACATACACGAATCTTTGGTGATTATTGCTGTTCCCCATTATTTTGTTGGGTTTTTGGACTTTGTCCATCATCCAGTATTGTAAAGAATACAATGTTTCAGAAACTGAATCTCTTTTCCATCCTTAGGTGAGGGAGGAGACATCTACTCTATTGGGTCCATTAGAAACTGCTAACCTCAATCACTGGACAACCCATGTCAGTATTTATAAATGTCAGCTATATAAATATCCGAGATCAGCATGTGTCAATGGGAGATAACTGGAAAATATCTAAAAAAAAAATTGATAATGTACAAACCTAAAATTAAGACAGAAATGAAAAGTGAAAATTACATGTAACAAGATGCACCAACAAACATAATTAATTGTGGGGGGGAACCCCAGGACTATCATCATACATATAACCGTGAGAAATCTGTATAATCATGCAGACCTTCCCTGCAAACTGCTAACTTCATTGCTGACAAAGGAGATCCAAATGGAAGAAATATCTAAACTGGGTTTACTAATCAAACTGGTTAAACATTTCATATGGGTTGATTCCTTGTATTTCCTATACCTGCTGTTTCTTTCAATTCCCCAAATCCTAGAATCATCCCAACCATCCAGCCTACTCTATGACCCTCTTCATAGGCATGTTGGGCTAATTTTGATTTTTCTAGAAGACCCTGTTGGAGACTGTGCCCATGTTCACAGAGCCACACAGCTAGAGGTCTGCCTGTTTCGCCACTGTAGCTTCTGCCACTCACAGGGAATACTGTAGCTACTCTGTGCCGTCTGTTGTGGATCTCTTTCCAGCCTTGTTCTCATGAGTGAACTCTAAGTGTCTCTTTAGTGTCTTTGAATATAGTCCTAATGTTATAACAATTCCCCATATGTTTGAACTTTTATGAACTACCCTTCCCATATGGGATTCACACATAACCAAGAGGCTTTTCCTCTTTACTTTGATGACTACAACCCTTGGAATTAACAACCGAGTCAATGAAGACTTGGAGACAACCACTGAGCTGAAGATGATATGTCTGAAGCTCTGATGTAAAGACTTTGAATTATAGCTCTCTTGACTTGTGACATGTAGCCAGACAGAATATATTGTATTTTAATGACACTTTAAGAACATTTTAATTTATGTTTTAGTGAGCTGAATGTAATTTTGTTGTCATTTAAAATAGAGTGTGTTGCCTTATAGACAGAAAACACATGTGACGCGATCGATGATTAGATTTGAGGTTGAGATATCAGCCAGTGTGGGTGCGTTTGCTATAAACTTCAGTGGCCACTGCCGTCCCATTTCTAATAACCAGAGCATCCAGAAGAGGCAGTGCACTGTCTGCTTCTATTTCCAAGTGAACTGGATGGAAGATCTTAAGACTACTGGGGTAGCTGAAGAATTCTATACTCTCCCTGGACCCTAAGTCCAGACCACAAACGTTTCATCTACACACCACAGATAAAGCAATGATTTGTATTGTGCCAAGACAAGAGCCAGTTTCTCAAAATTCTCCTTGAAGATGTTGCTAAGAATGGGGGACAGATTTCCACAGAATGTCATCTTTTTATTGTAAGAACTTATCGTTCACCTTAAATTATGTGGTTCTCAAACAAACTTCCAGTAGCTCCATGAGAGCCTTGACCTGCAATGTAGGCTGTTCCACGAATGTGTTATCATTATGCAGCTTATTTCTGATGATTTGCAGGGCTATGTCCACTGGTACATTAGTGAAAAGCTAACAAAGGTTTCTAAACTTTAAAGAATTATGCTTTCAACAATAGCATGAAGTGTACTTAATTCTTAATTCTGATTTTCCAGTAATACAAAGTGGTTCAAATATGACTGGGACTGATTTGTGGGTAGACAAGCCGCATTGTGCAGCTGCTGTGCGACCTTGAGAGAGTGAAGCCACAACCTCCACCCTCCCTCCTGTTTGGGTTAGAACCTGTTCAGTCATGTCTGGGAGTTGCTAGGGTGATGAGCAAACAGAAGGTACCGGGGAGCATGGAACAATACACTGTGATCAAATTCCTCGTTGGAGAAAGTGTCCTGTCCATTGAAATTCACCACAGACTCCAACAACAGCATGGAGAAGAGTGTCTCTCTCATGGATCCGTGTGTTTGAGTCGTGTAAGTGCTTCAGAGAGGGCAGAGAGGGCGTGGAGAATGAACCGCATGACTGTCGGCTGCGAACATCACCAAGCCAAACACTGATCGTGCAGACGCGCTTATTCGTGAGAATAGGCACATCACTGTCAAGGAACTTGGAGCAATGCTGTCGATCAGTGTTGGTAATGTAGAAGACATCGTGAAATACCACCTGCACTATCGCAGGGTGAATGCACGGTGGATACCACACACTTTGATGGACGTGAACAAAATGGTGCGCATGCAAGCTGCCAGTCATCTCCTACAGCAGTTTGTAGATGAAGGTGATGAATTTTTGAAGTTTATAGTGACCACCGATGAAATGTGGGTGCACTACTTCGTTCCAGAGTCCCAGCAGTCATCACGCGAGTGGTGGCATACCAGTTCTCCCAAACCCAAGAGAGTGCGGAGGAGCCGTTTGGCAGGAAAAGTGATGGCAACGTTCTTCTGGAACTGGCAGGGGGTTATCCATGTAGATCTTCTGATAGATGCCAGAACAGTCAATGCAGCTTATTATTCAGACCTCCTGGCAATAGACATGAAGGAAAAGTTCCGATCCAAGCAGAAGACAGGTGGAAAGTGGGTAGCCTTCCTTCAAGACAATGCATGCCACCATATGGCCAAAACAACAACGGAAACCCTCCAGAAATTGAAATGGAACATTCTGACACATCCGCCATACAGTCCCGATTTGGCCCCAAGTGATTTCTACCTGTTCAGAAGGATCAAATCAGACTTGCAAGGCATGTGGTTTGTGGACAACGCCGCTGTCATCCAGACCGTTTGGGAGTGGATACACCGCCAACCACAAGCCTATTTTGAAAAGGGCATCAGGATGCTTCCAGAACGTTGGAAAAAATGTGTTGACTCCTGAGGGCAGTACGTTGAAGACTGACATGGCAAGTAAGTGTTTGGCAATTATGGTTTAAAAAAAAAATCAGTCCTGGTCATATTTGAACCACCTTGTATTACATGTATAATTACATAGGTGTTGTTATAGTGACATAGGTTGTCCAGTGAATGAAGTTAACTCTTTCTAACCGGCTCAATAGAATAGGTGTTTCCCTCTCCACCTGAGGATGGAAACCCATCCAGTTTCCAAAATGTTGTGTTCTTTAGAATACCAGACGATGGACAAGGTCTGAAAACTCTGTAATCCCGAGTGTTATACACCAACGTCAGAACCCTTCAGGATCTGCCTGACATTTTGGTTTTAAAAATGTTTAAATAATACTACTACCTATGTTTCTCATGGTCTTAACTTCACATTTCATATTTTGTGACATGCCAATATATTCAAACTTTAATTAAGGAAGTGAGCTTTTTTACTACTAATACATAGAAACTTCAATGGCCACTAAAGTTCTTATGTGTTAACCTGTCACATTTCAGAATGCAGACTGCAATTACAACCCTCTCAAGATTTTGGCCATCAACTGTTAAATTCCATGTTAGGTGGGTCCCTTGTCACCACGGCATGGTGCGTCCTCAGGTTGTGGATGGAGGAAACGCCCTCCAGATCTGGAGGGAAGCTGTGAATATATGAATAAGCAGTCGTGCACAGCCGACAAGGGGTGGCCCTCCAGCTTGGGGATTGGGCGTGGGGCTTACAACTCCTCACTGTAAAAAATTACTTTGTTACAAAAATGAACACAAAGCCTTGGACCTGGACCTGGACAGATTCCTTGGATAAACGACCTAAACTAAAGAAAATGGATATGAGATTTGGCACTTAGAATGTTCGGAGTTTGTATAGGGCAGGTTCGCTCAGGGCAGTGGCAGAAGAAATCTTAAAATATGTTAGATTTGGCAGGAGTACAGGAGGACAGATGGGATGGAAGTGGCATTGCACCAGCAGGAGACTATACATTTTTCTATGGAAAGGGGAATGAAAATCATGAATTAGGTACAGGTTTCTTTTGTACATAAGAGAATCATATCAGCAGTTAAAGAGGGTAGAGTTCATTAGTGATAGGATATTATACATAATACTAAAAGGTCGCTGGTGTGATATCATTGTTATGAATGTTCATGCCCCAACAGAAGACAAAATTGATGACTAAAGGACAGATTCTATGAAGAACTAGAACATGTATTTGATAAATTCCTGAAGTACTCTATGAAAATTTTGTTAGGAGATTTCTATGCTAAAGTAGAGAGGGAAGACATTTTCAAACCAACGATTGGGAATGAAAGTTTGCATGAAATCAGTAATGATAATGGAGTTAAGAGTAGTAAACTTTGCCACATCAAAAAAGCTTACTCTCCCACATCCATAAATTTACTTGGACATCTCCTGATGGGAAGATACATAATCAAATAGACCATATTTTGATAGACAGGAGACGGCACTCAAGTATACTTGATGTCGGATCATTCAGGGCAGCAGATTGTGATACTGACCATTAAGTGGTGGTGGCAAAGGTTAGGGAGAGACTGGCAGTAAGCAAACGAACAACACACAGAGTTCAAATGGAGAGGTTGAATCTCAAGAAATTAAATGAGGTAGAGGGTAAAGAGCAATATTGTGTTGATATCTCAAATAGGTTTGCGGCTTTGGAAAACTTGGAAACTGAGGTGGATGTTAATAAAGTTTTGGAAACTATTAGAGAGAACAGAAAAAATGTCTGACAGAGAGAGTCTAGGTTATTATGAACCGAAGCATAAGTCATGGTTCGATGGAGGATGCTCAAAATTATTAGATCAAAGAAAACAGGCCAAACTGCAATTGTGACAGGATCCATGCGAGTTAAATGGGGATAATCTGAATATAAGATGTGAAACCAGCAGGCATTTCAGGAACAAAAAGAGGGAATCTGAAAGACAAAATTGATGAGCTTGCAATGAACAGTAAGAACGAGAACATTAGCGACCTGTACAGAGAAATAATGACTTTAAGAGGGGTTAGCAGCCTAGCAGTAACTTAGTGAAGGATGAGAATGGTGATCTGCTTGCAGATTCCCACAACATTTTGAATAGGTGGAGGAACTACTTCTCTCAGTTCTTGAATGCACATAGGGTCAGTGATGTTAGGCAGACAGAAATCCATATAGCTGAGCCGTTAGTACCTGATCCTAGACCTTCTGAGGTTGAAGGTGCTATTGCAAAATTGAAATGGTATAAATCACCAAGTAGTGATCAAATTCCAGCAGAACTTATTCAAGCAGGTGGTGAAAAGTTACATTCTAAGATTCACAGTCTAATTACTTCTATTTGGCATAAGGAAAAATTGCCTGATCAGTGGAAGGAGTCTATTATTGTACCAGTTCACAAGAAGGGTGACAAAACTGACTGTAGTAATTACCGACGGATATCACTGCTATCAACTTCATACAAACCTGATTCAGGAGGAAATTAAGAGGAGATTGAACTCAGGTAATGCTTGCTATCATTCAGTCCAGAAACTTTTGTCTTCTCGTCTGCTGTCCAAAAACATAAAAATTGGAATATACAAAACTATAATTTTGCCTGTTGTTCTGTATGGGTGTGAAACTTGGTCTCTAACATTAAGGGAGGAACATAGACTGAGGGTGTTTGAGAACAGGGTGTTGAGGAGAATATTTGGACCGAAGAGAGATGAAGTGACAGGAGGTTGGAGAAAACTGCATAATGAGGAGCTTCATAGCTTGTACTCTTCTCCAAGTATAATTAGAATGATCAAGTCAAGGAGGATGAGGTGAGCAGGTCATGTAGAACGAATGGGGGAGACCAGGAATGCCTATAGGATATTGGTGGGAAAACCAGAAGGAAAGAGACCACAGGGAAGACCAAGGTGTAGGTGGGTGGACAATATTAAAATGGATCTTAGAGAGATAGGATGGGATGGTATTGATTGGACTGATCTGGCTCATGATAGGGACCAGTGGAGGGCTCTTGTGAACACGGTAATGAACCTTGAGGTTCCATAAAATGCTGGGAAATTCTTGAGTAGCTGCAGAATTAGCACCTCCTCCAGAAGGGCTCAGCTCCATGAGTAAGTACAATACTGTTAAATTAACCTCCACCCGCCCCCCCCCAAAAAGAGGATCACGAAATAAGAAATCGAGTACACAATGTACATATTGGTAAAACAATTAACTGGTATTTCATCACTAATTTCGCAAACATGAAACGAACCTAACCTATCAGCGTACAAAACGACATCACTTCCAAATGTCAAACATTGTTATAACGATAATTTTATTTACATGTCATGTACACTGGTTAATTACGATAAGAAATAAGTCTCGTAATCCAAGCATCTGTAGCTAAAATAACACATCAAATACCACATGTAATAATTCGTCAAAACGGAATCTACCTTGGGTACACTTCCGAACCTTGCAAATCCCGAAATCCCGAATTTCCAACCGTAAACAACACTGATTCCTGACGTTACTGACGTCATTGCCACAGCACCATGGATTACTAAGTGCTATCGACCGTCATCGACCAAAGAAGTCTTCGACTGCATGCTACACAGTAACATTGATAAATACGGTGGCTCTGTAAGTCGCACGAATTACTAAATCTAAAAGGCAAAGCCCTATATTGGGTGGGTCCTTTGCAATGTGTTTTCAACCACGGCATGGCGCGTCTTCAGGTTACGGATGGGGTAGACCGCTTCTAGATATGAAGGATACCTACGAATATACTTGAATAAACAGTCGCGGACAGCAGACAAGGGGTGGTCCTCCAGCTTGGAGATTGGGCGTAGGGCTAACAATTCCTCGCCGTAAAAAAATAATCTTGTTACGATGCGTCACAAAGGCCCTCATAACATGACGAATTCTTTGGCCAAACGACCTAAGCTAAAGAAAATGGACATGAGATTTGGTAAACGGAATATAAGAAGTCTATAAATCTGTACATGGAAGATTCTCTCATGACAGTTTCAAAAGAAATATCAAACTATAAGTAAAATTTAGTAGGAGCACAGGAGGTCAGACAGGAGAGTGGTGCTACTGAGCCAGGAAGCGAATATACATTTTCCTATGTAAAGGGGAATGAGAATTGTGAATTTGGTACAGGTTCTATCGTACATAAGGAAATCATATCAGCTGTTAAGAGGACAGAGTTTGTCAGTGATAGGATATCATACATAATGCAAGCGAATCGGGTGAGATATTGTTCTGAATGTTCATGCCCCAACAGAGAATAAAATAGACGATGTGAAGGGCAGGTTCTACGAAAGAACTAGAACGCGTATTCGATAAATTCTCTACATACAGTATAAAATTTTGTTAGGAGATATTTATGCCAACATTTGAGAATGAGTGTTTTCACAAATTTAGTGATAATAATGGAGTAAATTTTGCCACATCCAAAAATCTTACTGTCAAAAGTACAATATTCCTATGACATAAAATTCACAAATTTAATTGGATTTTTGTTAGATAGGAGACAGCATTAAAGTGTACTTGATGTCCAGTCACTCAGGGCAGCAAATTGTGATACTGACCACCTTCTAGTGGTGGAAAAGGTTAGGCAGATACTGGCAGAGAGTAAACAAATAACGCACAAAGTTCATGCGGAGAGGTTCAATCTCAAGAAATTAAATTCATTTAGACCATTCTGGATAGGAAAATTATCAGACAAATATTTACCTTTATGGACTTTACCATATGTTTCCCTTAAACACATTTTAATCAGGCTAACATGTTTCGTGGGTATCCCGAACTCTATCAGAATATTGTACAATACTTCCCTCCTAACTGAATCAGTGGCTTAGTAGAAGTCTATGAATAGCTGATGTACTGTTTCATTGTACTCCCATTTTTTCCTCCAGCCTATTCAATATGTAGGAATCTGCAAGCAGATCACCATTCTCTTCCTTCACTAAGTTACTTCCAGGTTGGCGGACACTCTTGAAGTTGTGGGATGTCGATGTTGTTGTCCTATCCAGAGATGTGTCGGATGACGGTTGTGAACTGGGAGACGAAGTCTAGATGGTTGAACTGCCGGGGTGAGCATTTATCCCTCTTCTGCAGGAAGGCGTATGTGATTGGCTTGTGGTCGGTAAAGATGGTGAAGTAACGCGCTTCCAGCATATGGCGGAAATGTTTTACTGCCTCGTATATAGCCAGTAGCTCGCGGTCGTAGGCTCTGAACTTCTGTTGGGCAGGGTTGAGTTTCTTTGAGAAGAAGGCCAGGGGCTGCCAGGTGTTCCTTACGCGTTGTTGTAGCACGGAACCCATGGCGGACGTGGAGGCATCTGTGACGAGTGCAGGTGGCGCGGATTGATGCGGGTGGGCCAGTAGAGTGGCGCGTGACAAATTCGCCTTGCACTCTTCGAATGCCTTGCGGAGCTCCGGTGTCCAAGTGATAGGGTGGGAGCCCTTGACTTGGGACCGGAAAGGACGTCGTGCAGTGGTGCCTGCGTAGTCGCTGCGTGGGGCAGAAACCGCCTGTAGAAGTTCAGCATGCCTAGGAATCTTCGGAGCTGACTGGCGGTCTTCAGAGAGGGGGCAGTCCTGGAGATGGGCCACTCGGTCTTCCAGAGGTTCGGAACCCTCGGCGGACACCTTGTACCAGAAAAAAGTGACCGCGGGTGCTCTGAAGACGCACTTTGACGGGTTGATAATGATCCCGTACCTCTGGAGTTGGTTCAAGAGAGCACGTAGGTGTTGTTCGTGCTCTTCAAGTGACCGGGAGAAGACAAGGCTGTCGTGTAAGTACGCGAAGCAGAAGTCGAGTACCCGTACAATGTCGTCCATGAAGGGCTGGAAGGTCTGGGCGGCGTTGCGCTGGCCGAAGGACATGAAAGGGAATTCGAAAAGGCCGAATGGAGTGGTGATGGCGGTCTTCTGTAAGTCTTCAGGGTGGACAGGGATTTGGTTGTAGGCTCTCACCAGGTCAATTTTGGAAAAGACGGAAGAGTCGAAAAACTTGCGGGAGTAGTCGTGGATATGGCGGACAGGGTAGCAATCAGGGATGGTTCGGGAGTTAAGCGCTCTGTAATCGCCGCATGGACGCCAATCGTTGTATTTCTTGGGCACGATGTGCAGTGCCGAGGACCAGAAACTCTCTGAGCGGCGAGCTGTACCATCCCGCAACATGGCGTCGAACCCGGCTTTTGCGATAGCCAGCCGGTCCCGTGCCAGTCGCCGTGGTCGGCAGGTTGCTGGTGGGCCAGGTACAGTCCTGATGTGGTGGACGGTATTGTGTCGTATCTCGCGCTGGACTCCGGCTGGGCGGGTCAGGTCAGAGAACTCTGTGAGGAGGTTGTCGACCGGTGTGTCGTTGCTGATGGTCTTTACACTGGGGATCAGTGCGTCGGCCTCTGAGGCCGGGGCTGACAGCGTTGTGACCCCGTCCAGAATGCGGTTGCTCAGACAGTCCACAGGAGACCGAAATGCGATAGGAAGTCCACGCCGATTATAGGATGCGTGACGTAGGCCACCACGAACGGCCACGTGAAGTCTCGGCATAGGCCCAAGTTGAGGCTGAGAGGTAGCCATCCGTATGTGTGGATGGTAGTGCCATTAGCTGCACACAGGTCATAGTTGGTACGTTCCTTGCGTCGAGGAACGAGCCTGCGGGGGTATACACAGAGGTCTGAACCCGTGTCGACCAGGAACTGCCGTTTACTGACTTTGTTCGTTATGAAGAGGCGGCCTGTTGTCGTAGCGCAGACATGTGCCGCCGGTGATGTCTGCTGCGTCAGTTTCCCTGCTGGCGGCAGGAGCAGGGCGAAGTACAATTTTGCGCCCGAGCGCCGAAGCGGCGATGGTACCAGCAGGTAGGATGTGGTGTCGCCACGGGAGGGGGATCTGCTGCCCGGCTGGGGGCTGTTGAAGGCGGGGCGGGAATCCTTGGAACTGGGACATCGGTCTCTCCGGTTGGGGTCGAGCTCATTGAAGCGGGCGTGGAGGCGGTCCTGTCCGGCGCTAAGTGCAGCCACTTGGCGGGAGAGGTCAGCGACCTCCTGCCGAAGTGCGGTATTGTCCGTAGGTTGACTAACGCTAGTGAGCGCCAGCTGGATTTCGACCTGGGAGACGCGGTCCGCACAGAGGGCTGCGACCTCCAAGTTGCTCTCGTTCTGGCCGGCGAGGAAGCTCTGTACGTTGCGGGGTAGCCGGCTGGCCCAGACGCTTCGGATGACGTTATCAGACACGTCTGGTTCGAGACCCTTGAAGTATCTCAGGAACTGGAACGGCTTACGGTCGCCAATTTTCTCGACCGTGAGGAGCTGCCGGATGCGTTGCTCTGTTGACTGGGATAGCCGCCTCACAAGCTCGGTCCTCAGAGTGGTGTAGGGGTCTCGTTCAGGCGGAGAGGTGATGATATCCTCCGCCTCTGTGGCGTACCGGTATATAAATAAGATACAATTTGCTGTAAAATCTTAAGTCTTTACAACTACAGCTATATTGTACTATGTATATATTTTAGCTTTTAGAACATGTGCTGTAATAGTGGCTTCTAACTGTGTTGATGTAAATAGGTCCCTCTGAAGATGGACTCTGAAGACCGAAACATGTAATGGCATGAATAATTGAAATAAGAAAATCTTAACCAGTCACACTGAATGGAACTATTTAACTCTTTTATAACATTAGTGTGACAGACAAGAAAGAAACAGATCAAATATATGGACGTTACGATATGGGAACATAGTACTTTTGACTAAGATTTTCAATGTGGCAATGTTTACTACTCTAATTCCATTATCATTTCTAATTTCGTGCAAACTCTCATTCCCAATCATTGGTTTGAAAATGTTTTCCCTACCTACTTTGACACTGAAATCCTAACAAAATTTTCATATGGCTTTTCAGGAATTAATCAAATACATGTTCTAGTTCTTCATAGATCCTGTCAATATAATCAATTTTATCTTCAGTTGAGGTGTGAACATTCAGAATGATGATATCACACCAGCGACCTTTTAGTATTATATATGATATGCTATCACTAACGAATTCTACCCTCTTAACTGCTGATACCATTCTCTTATGTACGAAAAGACCTGTACCTAATTCATGATTTGCATTCCCCTTTCCATAGAAAAATGTATATTCACCTGCTGGTTTGGTGTCACCTCTGTCCCATCTGACCTCCTGTACTCCCGCTAAACCTATCTTATATTCTGAGATTTCTTCTGCCACTGCCCTGAGCGAACCTGCCCTATACATATAAGTACTTTTAACATTCCAAGTTCCAAATCTCATATCCATTTTTTTTTTGCCTAGGTCGTTTATCCTTAGAATCTGTCCAGGTCTGAGACTTCTTGAGCATTTTCATAGCAAGCTTATTTTTTATGGTGAGGAGTTGTTAGCCCCACGCCAAACCCCCAAGCTGGAGGATGACCCCTAGTTGTCTGTCTGCAAATGCTTATCAATATATTCACAGCTTCCCTCCATATCTGGAGGGTGTTTCCTCCATCCATAACCTGAGTACGCGCCATGCCGTGATCAAAAGGGACCCACCTAACATGGGCTAATCCAAGCAGGAGGTGAAATATTGTGTTCTAAGATCCATGAGCTAATTAACTCTATTTGGAATAAAGAAGAATTGCCTGATCAGTGGAAGGAATCTATTATTGTACCAATTCACAAGAAGGTCAGTAAAACTGACTGTATTAGCTGTTGTGGGATATCATTGCTATCAACGTCATGCAAATCTTAATCCAATATTCTTCTCTCAAGGTTAAGTCCATATGTAGATGAAATTATTTTGGATTATTATTGAGGTTTCAACGTCACAGATCATATAGTCATCAGATATTTTGCATTCATCAGATACTGGGGAGAAAATGGGAGTACAATGAGACAGTACATAAGCTATTCATAGACTCCAAGAAAACCCAAAGTTCAGTATAATTAGAATGATGAAGTCAAGGAGGATCAAATTGGCAGGACATGTAGCACGAATGGAGAAGAAGAGGAATGCATATATGATATTAGTGGGAAACCCAGAACGAAAGAGATTTAGACATATGTGGGTGGATAATGTCGAAATGAATCATAGAGAGATAGGATGGGGTGGTATGGATTGGATTTATCTGGTTCAAAACAGTAACTAGTGGAGGACTCTTGTGAACGCAATAATGAACCTTCAGGTTCCATAAATTATGGGGAAGTTCTGGAGTAGCTACACAATTGGCGACTTCTCAAGAAGGGATCTGCTCCATGAAGTTAGTTTTATATATGAATCATATTTATTACACACAATCAAATTACAGTCAAGGTCATTCCTTAGTAAAAATAAATACAAATGAACCTCAGAATGGGAATGTTTAAATGAGAAGTAATTTTCTGAGGATTACTTTAAAATGTATGGCGATTTTATTAATGCATTTTTAGGCAATACCATCTTTACTGGTCCAGAGCAGCCTATGAGTACAGCTTCACTAATTTGAGGAACTCTCTGGAGACAAACTGTCTGTAACTGATTTTACCTATACCATTAGTGAAACAAATTTATGCCGAAGTAGTAATGACATCAAAGAATAAGTACTTCTACTGTCTTGATGGGCAAGTGAAAACATACATAAGTGTGTATGCATATTCTGTGGATTATAGTGACAAGAAAAGACTTTAACCTGTGGAGTTTGAATTCATATACAGTTACATTATCCTTTATGTGTTAATCAGAATGTGTTAATTTGTCAGAAACAATATATTATTTCTCTTTGTTTGAAATTAGTATGAAGCACTTATGGGTAGAGTTTATTCAGACACGTTTCATGATCTTGATGTAAATTAAAGAGGTTGTACAGATTTACATTGCTGTCATAACATGTATCTATATGCATCTAATAGGGCTAGCTTGTTGATTTCTGAATAGAGCCTTCAAACACTATTTTACTCAACTACTCTCTGTGGATGCTTCCCAGGCATAGATTCTGAAAATAAAAATACTTTAAAATATTGCCAAAAGGTCGCGAGTTCGATTCCGGATGAGGTCATTGGGTTTTTCAATTGACCTAATTCTTCCAGCCCCACTACGGCCCTGGGGTCGACTTGGTCTCAACAGAAATGAGTACCAGAAATCTTCCTGGGGGTAAAGGGTTGCTGGCATGTAACGATGACAACCTCACCGCCATCTGTGAGCCGATTGTCAAGAAAATGTGGGAGCCTCGATCTCTGACATCCCTACGTGCCTCCACAACCTGTTACAGGTATAGCTTCACTTACAGTAATTATCGGCATTCATTTGATGGCAAAAAATACGCTGAAAGAAAATCCATTTTCACCAACAAAGAAGACCTATTTTTACATTGAAAAATACAGTGATGAGAAACAGTGGCATTCTTCAGCTTTTGTGAGTCTGGTTAGGTTAGGTTTTAACTTCCCCTCCACCAGGAAGATATTAGTTGTGGGATGATTGTTGTACGCGTCTGTAGGCATCTCTCACAAATTTATCCGGATCAAATCGCTTACAGAATTAAATACATATATTTAGTGGTAGTGCAGGAGGTCAAATTGGACAGGAGTGGCACTGGAATATCAGGTGATTATACATTCTTCTGGACGAGATGTTACATAAGGGGTTCATATCGACAATTAGAAGAATAAAATTTGTTAGTGACAAGATAATTTACATAACACTTAAGAAGGAGATGTGATATTCAATGGTCATTTGAAGGAATAGTAGATATATTACGTTCAGGAGACGAATGTGCGATTGACGCATGCCACTTTCAGCTTTCATTCGCCTATTTACGGGACACATCGAATTTAGTACATTTTGCCTCCATTCAGTGGCGCCACAATCCATGGGTCGGAAGCTACAACAAATACATCTCATTATTGATCTCCAGTATAGTCACTTGAAAAAGAACTGTCTTGTACGAGCAGAATACTTTCTAGAATTCAGAAGAGAGTATGAATACGTTACGGTTTAGGGGAATCAACGCACCATTGTGACCAGGCATTTGTTTTGATTGTCGTTTACTTACTTCCACAGACAAGTACGGAGAGTCAGGGCCGATAGGGGGGATAACAAAATTTGGGCTGACTATACCTCTACTTCAGCGCAAGGCTCGAGTTTCTCTGGAGTGAAATGGAATGCCGCTGTGAATTTGATCGACTTTCCAAGACAAACGGCAACGAATCCGCAGCGTTTTTGACTGGTTACGAATTATTATTCTGAGATAAAAAGAATACGGATGTGTACGACGGATTTTATTATGGTTGCTCTTCATTGGTGAATAAAATACAAGCTGCACTGACTATACTATAATGTGTTGTACTTGAGAAAAATGCCTCACAAGATTGGATTTACTGTGGTGTATGCCTCAGGTAAGATTGATGTTAGTAATCTAAGTACTGTATAGGTCGTCCCTTAGTATTGTGGCATCTGAAACGCGTGACCAAGACCTTGTGCACCTTCCGTAACCCCTATATNTATTTAAATATTATTTAAATAAATTCCATGTTTCATCCAACTTATTGAATGTCTTCTTTGGTTTCCCTTGTCCCAGAGTATGGGCTGACGTAAGCAAATCCATGTTGCACCGAATGCTTCACGTGGTGGCTTCTCTATATTAAATCAAAATTTGAATCTGATGTAGCCTTCCCAAAATTAATATCGAAATTCAGATCGAACACAATAAATACTTCACTCAACTTCGTTTCTCTCATAATGTAGAAAAGCCATCTTCACAAACCTTCACTTTATTTCCAGTCTCCCTTCACCGGAATGACGAAAGCTGGAAAATATTTTCCCTTCTCCTGTAAAAATAGCGACTCAGTTCTTTCTTTATTCCACTTTCTCTTCTCTCTTGTTATTTCTTTAAGTTTCAGAGGATTAAACAAAAATAAAGTGTTTAAAATATCTACATGTGTGCGTCATTATCAGATAGTGACGTACACCGTTATGTCATCGCTCGGAAGTAACTATTTTATTTTGAAGACTTTATTCGCAAAAGAAATTTCTCTATTGAACGTGTTATTGAACATACCTCAAGGTTGGGCACTCAAGGCATGACGTAGCCTCAGAGATATTTACGGCACCATATGGAATATTTCCGATGGATATGAACAGATCCTAGTGATTCAGAAACGTTAAAATGCGTGCAGATAGAGTTGCAACTTACGTAGTCACATATTTCACAACTAATTTGTCCCAGAGTTTACAGGAATAACTTAAAAGTATCTATAGTGGGCAAGCTGTTGCTTATCCTTGAATTATCTTCCGAAAGTTTTGATAAAGAATTGCAAAATTGTAGATTTCATGAAAGCTGTTACAAATTTGTGATACATATATCAGGTTGGGGAGCTCTTTTACATTAAAAGTTTAAATACTTATATCTCAAATTGGTAACTTCCGTAGGAGTACCATACAATTAGGACATGACTGCTTCCGTTCCTTTTCCAAATCATTATTTACTGTCATCCTGAGGCCGAACTAAGTTTCGAACTTGAGATAGAAAGAAATCAACTAAAACTGCCAAATCCTATGGCACGAAGCAATGCCACGTGATATGGCATATAGTTACCAATGTGTTATAAAAGCTTAAGATCGTGGACCTAACACAATGACGTAAGCTTGAAATCTACACATCGATTTCCTTTTTGCCAGTGACAAATATAGCCTAACGTACACATATGAAATTTGGCCTAAGAGAAGTTAAGTGTTGAAACCGCCAGAAAGTCTCTTAACTATGACAAGTCTACTTATTATTCCCATGAGAATGAGAGATCTACCTGAGGCCTGGGTTCTTCCCGGGATCACATGTGTCATTAGTCTGCATTACATACCGTCCTCCGTTAGACTTTTGGCGATAATGGTGGTCATGGAGACAGGATCATAGGCTGCACTTGAGCCTGGTATCCTTTCCATGGCGCCACCATTGTCCTTAGTATCATCGGTTTGCTGTAAATACATATTATCTTCCGTCGTGCTTTTAGTTAAAAGGGTATTCGGGGGGACCACTCTTGGTAGCTAGATACCAAATGCGGGAGAGGCGCCCAGCATTAGAATCCAACCGTTACACTTTCTTAATTAAGACCACTCAGGGCTGTGACGCCGGGCTGCCTGGTTGTTATAAAAGCGTGGTTGGAGAGTTAAGGGTTTTTATTGTTGGTTAATGATCCGTGGAGTTGGATATAGTTGAGCAGTTAGTTACGAAAGATACTGAAATAATGACGGCAGTAATATAGTGAGGATACTTTCGAAGTTTAAAAGTGATATTGCAGCGTAAGGTATCTATGCGAAGAAGGTGAGAAGTTTATGAAGACACCTAGTTACGACGGAAATGTGATTTAAGACAGTGCAAGTCTCACGGAGGACTAGTGTAACTTTGCAGACATGAATATAGACATACTAAAATATACCGCAGTCGTTGCATTCAAGTAATGTAGTAAGTAAGTAAGTAAAGCTATCCCTGTAACAATATATAGCTATATGGAACAATAATATCGCGAAACTTCTGATCGACATATTTTTATATAGATATAAAAGTCATTAACCTTGAAGCTCACTTACTACCTATCTGACTTGTTGCTGACAGAGCTACACAAGAGTACAGACCGGTACAGACATTGCACCTCATCGAGACAACATATTGGAAACCCCTTTCTCTCTACACAATAAAATCCCAATGGTTCCCCCTGGGAATGTGAGCAATCAGACTATCGTGGCATGTAGTTTTACGTCTGCCTATAGATGGATCTGCTAACAATAGTGTCTCATTATTTAACAAAAAAGATGCTTATTTTGAACCATGAATTTTCAGTTTTTTAGTTGGGAAGTGCTGATTTAATTGTGAATGCGTGGAGAGGCGTCATTAGTAGACGACATAAGGCATTAACAGGTACATTGCACAGCTCTATACGAGCATAATTCTTTCATAGAATGGTTCCCTTTTCTGAAAAAGTAACCCTTAACGCACAATGGTTATCATATGTAGACTTGGTACTGTGTTTGTTTCTTTAATGTACTGTGGCGTATAGACCCGTTGCTAAGCAGTGACTCTGTAAAGAGCGGCCGTTGTTAGGTAAGGCCCGCAACATACGCGTACACAAAAACAGAATGATGGGATCATGCAACACGTTTCTAAGTAACAGTTCGGTAAACACGTTTCCGCGATAATGAACACCAACGCAAAAATAGAAGAACGGTGTTTTCTATGTGGTCCGCGTCGAGATGTAAGCAGGGCAGTTTGAAGAAACAAGTTAGTTGCGGGTTAGAGTGGTCAACAGTTCAGTCGAGTGAATCGACGTGAGAGAGAGTTCAGTTTTCAGTTATCAGCTGAAAGTCAGCCTGTGAAAAGAAGACTAGAAGGTTGGTGTGGGACCCACTCAGCTGAGGGTTGGCAGTTCAGTTCAGTTCTGTAAGGGAGGCTGTGAAGAAAAGAGTTAGTTGCAAGAGTGGGGCTGTGAAGAGAAGATATATATATATATGAGTGCTGCAGTTATAATGAGACTATTATAACTATTCTGATAAGTCTGTTGCGAGGAAACGGCTTGTGGATACTGTAATAGACTGAGGACACTAGTCTGTGTGTGTCAGTGATCTGTAGAGTGTACTCGTAGTTCCGAGTGGTGCAAACAAGTGGTCAATAAATCCAAGATCCAATATGGAGTCATCTTTGAACTAAAACTGAAATACATTTTATTCTGAGGGAAAATCGGTGTTGTGTCGGACATAAAGTGCATTAAGGAACTGGATCATTTTACTCTACATATGCCAGATTTCGGTTTCTCACGGCAGTGATTATGAAGAGTACTATCTCCCGGAATGTGATGTCGTGTAGACTGGTAGAATTTAGAGACTTTTCGGAAAATCATACTGCCTGCAGTTGAGGGTCGAAAAGAAAGCAAGCATAATTGCTCTACTTAATTTTTTTAACCTGAAAATAAAGGTATATATTTCTCCGAAACGTCCGGTTCTCTTCGAAATAAACACCGCTTTACCACAGATGATCATGCTGTTCGTAGTCACTGACGTGAGAACATCAAACTCGACTTCAAATATAACCATAAACCATATTATATGTAAACATGTAAACATGTAGTGTAGGGAGCAAGATCAAAGACACAAAATATATTGTTTGCACTTGAGACGGAGTTTATATCATTTATCATAACCATAAACCAGTTTTTAACGTACATTCTATAAAGCTTGTTCCCACTGACAAGTGCCCTTTTTGGAGAGGATTTAATTATATCCATTTGTAATTATGAGTAGAATATATTCAGGATAGCCAGCTACCGTTCAGTGAGGAATCTCTGATCCTGTATCATATCTGAACTCCTAGAGATTGAATTATTTTTATGGCCTAAAGAAATAAGTTCATGGTAGTTAGTAAAACAGACGAAATGTGCTCTATAAAGGACGCCTGTAAGGCCTATAGTTACTTACAGAAGTGAAAACTGGACCCTAGAAAGGAAAGAAAGCAACATGATCCAAATCTTTTAAGAATGATATTAAGCAGAGTTCATAGCGGCCTCCGTAGTCTAGAGGTAACGTTCCCACCTCATGACTCGTAGTACGCGGGTTCAAATACCCGGCGGAAGTCGTCGAATTTTTAAGGGCGGAAAAATTCAGGGAACAAGTCCTCCGGGAGGAACTTTAAGCCGTGGGTCCCGTGTCCTAGCTTTACGGCATGTAAAAGAACCTCATATCTCCAAACGAGGTCACTGAGCCAAATTACGGACGTTTCCTGCCCAACAGCAGTCTCTAATACCTCTGGTAGATGGGGAAGCATTATAGATACCTCTCAGCTAGTAGAGCCGGTCTCGCTGGCTGGGCGGGACTGATGGTAAGCACCAGTACCGGTAGTATATAGAGACTGGTAGAAATCATAGAGGGAAGCACAATGGACCAATACAGGTCTAAGTGCATGGGGAAACCCACCCTCTCCAATAACTAACTAACTAACTAAGCAGAATTCATGGCCCAATTTAGGAAAATGGCATATGGAGATCAAGGTATATCCAAGAACTTTATAAATCATGTCATGGATCAAATATAGTGAAAGAGATCAAAGCAGAACGATTGTGATGGTTGGGTCACCTTTTTAGGATGAAGGAGCAGCACCCTTGCAGGAAGTAAAATGTACGTAAACCAGAGGGTTCTCGACGAGTAGAAACTAAAGGTAAAAGGTAAAGTTGTCCCTGTGCTTAACTAATTAAGCACTACGCCAAAAAGGCGTATGGGGAGTGGATGTATAGATCCACATTTTCTTGACCTCGGCACTAGCTGGAGGTGAGTGGTCAGCTTCACGCCCCGGCCGCTTTACTCTCAGGGAAAGAGCTCCCGGTACCCGTTGGATAGGAGGTTGAATGGACCCCAGAGCCGGTCTGGACGACGTGGAGAAGAGAAAATTCTTGATCCTACCGGGACTCGAACTCCGACTCCTCGATCGTCCAACCCACAGCCAGTCGATATATTTACTGCACTATCCCGACTTCAGTAAGCATACTTTTATTAAGTAACTGATATACTAAAATTGTCGATGAAATCTGTTAATTCATTGAGGTGTTAAGTTCGCTACATGTTTCGGGCTTTACAACCACTATCAGGCGTATATAAACAACAAAATACATCCAAGTTCATTACTGGAATGCGTGTCGCAATGGATCCATTCCTAACAAAACAATCAGATACAACACCACTTTAGCAGAAGCAACGACACTACACGTCAACAAGAAACCAGGAGACAGCGCCGTGAACACTGTTCCAGTGTGCAAAAGCTTACTACTATAGAGCAACAAATAAGAACCTGATAAGCGAGTCTATCACAGAACGTCAGAAAACACAACCATCAAAAACAAGGCAGTACGAGTTCATCGCCACCAACAACGTGTACTAGCATAACAACAATATTTGTACTACACAACACGTGCGAAGTTGTATAACACCCACGTACACATAAATGACAAATGTTCGGAAAAACATCATACATATGGACCATTCCTCCCTCTCCACCCCAGCCATAAAACCCCCAATACATATTGTGACATCACGCCTTAAGACCGGAAATGGAGTCAGAGGAGACGTTCATTGCTAGACAGCGGATCAGTAAACAGATTCTCGCGGAAATGAACGCGCACTCAGCAGTAGAACAACGAAGTTATGCAAGCCGTTTCTAAGCAACAGACCTATAAACACGCGTCTACAGCAATGGGGTTGTGTCCGAGAATACAAAACTCCTCATAGCCACCGCTGGGAGAACGTCTGATCCAACATACACTAGAGATAGGCAGACATCCATGTCCTTTGTTCTTACCCGACTTTGACCAAGCATTGCAACATGACGATGAAGTTTTAGCTAAGGTCTTCAATATAAAATTTAATGAAAATCCCTTCAGCGGTTCTCGAGTTGTTGCATGCTTACAGACGGACTGACGAAGAGATTTTAATAGGCTCTCAGTTGCATTATGAACGAATCTACAACTTCAGAAACCTTCAATAAGTTAGTGATACACGAAATGTAGGAAACTGTCAAGCAATATTTATACTGTAAAATGATGCCTAAAAGTAATTTCTTTCTCACTGAAATAGTTGGAACGAAAGATAGTCAATCTGATTTACTGTTTTAGAAAGCAATAAATATGGGGAGAAGACCGAGTATACCAGCACAGATATCTTGCTTTTAATTTAAATTCTAAAGGTAAGCCAAACCCCGCTCATAAATCGATGGAACCTTTTGGTGTAGAAGCCACTGGTTTCTTCAGAAAGCAGAGAAATATTAAATTGCCGATAAGAATAATCAGATACTTGGTTATAAAATGTGGATGCAAACGTAGAAAGGCAGAAACTTAATTTCGACGGCTGCATAGAGATCTCGGTAGAAGGCAACAACTATTTTTACTATAAAAAGATAAAACAGTTCCGTCCAGTGCGACTGGTGAAGATTTTTCTTATTTCAATTCTTCATGCCCTTGCATGTTTCGGTCCTTAGAGACTATCATCAGAGGGAAATCGATACAGTTTGGAAACTACTATTACAATAGGTGTTATGAGTGTTAAAATATGTATATGTACATACAATGCTGACAATACACAAATGGATACAAAATCCAAAGCTTTCACAACTACAGCGGCTGCCTTGATATATTAAAAAAAAAGTTTTTTTTTTTATTAAGTTAGAATTTATAAACCAAATAGGTTGGTGTCCTCTCTCTTATCACATCTCCTGACGGAGGCCAAATTTGTGCCGCCTGTCTTTCTTGAGATGAAGGTTCTGCAAATATATTGTGGGTACTGTATTATTTCAGCAACCCTATTATGTTATATTTTTTATAAAAGGAGTTTTGTTGTTTCGTCCTACCTTTGATGTCGTCCTGTGGTTGTTCGTGGCGCGCTGTGTTGTTTTTACTGCTCTAGGGTGTGTTGTGTCACGTATTTATACTTCCTGTGTCTGTGACGTTAGTGTGGGCGTGTACTGATGTTTTTAGGGCTCTAGGGTATCTTGTGCCCGGTATTTATACTTCCTGTGTCTGTGACATTAGTATGAGCGTGTACTGATGTACTATGCGGTCGAACATGTTATGTTGGTTACTACTTTGCTTTATGTGTTTTTTTGAGCTTATTAAAGCGATATATATGGAAGTTTTCTTTTATATTCATGATGCTTCCTTTTCTGGCTTTCTCAATCATTTCCATGATTACTGTCATCGGTCCGTACTGATGGCGTTTGTTTAGTATATGTTGGGAAAATGCTGATTCGTCTTTGTTTAGTCTTATGTTTCTTATGTGTTCCTTGTACCTTGTGAGATTTCTACCAGTTTGGCTGATGTATACTTTATGACAGCTTTGGCAGATTATTTTGTATATCCCACTTTGTTCATAGGGGTTTGTTTCTCGTTTTTCATTTACTAGTTTACGTATAGTGAGCTGTTTTGAAGGCTATCTTAATGTTGGTGTTTTTGAAGAGTTTTGTAATTTTTCGTATGTAATTTCCCGTATAGGTGAATGTCACCCATTTTTGTTCTTTTTCGGCTTTATTATCCGGATTGCTTTTCTTTTGTTGAAGTTTGTTATGTAGTATTTAACGCTTTGTTTTTAACGTTTTCTTCGAGGGGTAGTGTGACAAGTCTGTGTATCAAACTTTTGTTTGCTGCTAATTTTTGTTCTTTGGGGTGGCATGAGTTATTATTTATTGTTATGTCTGTCGATGTGGGTTTTCTGTATATTTCCATTTCTATTTGTTGAATAGGTTTAAGTCTAAGTAGGCTATTTGGTTGTTTACTTCCTCATTTATTGTCAAGTGCAAGTTTTTATGTTGTCAATTGAAGTGTTCGAGGAGA
>NW_019739949.1:368371-368670 GCF_002891405.2 Cryptotermes secundus
CTCCACTTGATCTAGACCTTTCTCCTTCAAATGAAAATATCCTCTTCTGTCCCCAAGGTCATCCAGCATCTTCTTACATCTTCTTCCTCGTCTTCTGGTCACTTCTATCCGCCCCTCTACCTTTTC
The DNA here is from genome assembly GCF_002891405.2 of Cryptotermes secundus. Taxonomy (NCBI): domain Eukaryota; kingdom Metazoa; phylum Arthropoda; class Insecta; order Blattodea; family Kalotermitidae; genus Cryptotermes; species Cryptotermes secundus. The sequence goes on from NW_019739949.1 coordinate 368,498, forward strand.
TTCAATAACTTATTTTAGAAGGCAGTTACCGCGTAAGATATCACCAATTCAATTAGCCTTCCGTTTTCTTATTTCGTGTAGGATATTCCTCTGCTCACTGACTCTAAATAACACTTCTTCATTTCTCACATAATCGGTCCAACTGATCTTTTCCATCCTTCTCCAACACCACA
>NW_019739949.1:369074-381027 GCF_002891405.2 Cryptotermes secundus
AGCCCGTAGCCAGTTGCTTTACTGACTGCGCTATCCCGGCTCCTCACGTCCAGCCCGTAGCCAGTTGCTATACTGACTGCGCTATCCCGGCTTCTCACGTCCAGCCCGTAGCCAGTTGCTATACTGACTGCGCTATTCCGGCTCTTACGACCGAAAGATGTAGCAACTATCAAATTACACCAACGTGAGCAGGTGGATTGATTAATTTTTATTTACTGTTGTGTTGACGGCCAAATACCATCAATCAATTTTTTCTTTCCTCGGCACTGCAGCCCCAGTGGGCCTAGGCCTACCTCCACGAGCTTCTCCATTCACTTCGGTTTTTCTAGATCTTAGACAAATGGTAGGACTCCTTGGGCGGGTGATCAGCTCGATGCATTGACTAATTCTGCCCCTATATAAAGACTTTGCTTATGTTAAATAGCTTGTATTGGAGTCTTCCTGCAATTGGTATATACTACAATTATGTTGGAATAAGGTTTTGATGTACGTGTAAATATCGTTTCAGACTATCGAAGCAGTGTGCTACCGTGTCATATTAAGATTAGACACCATGTGTTGATTCATTCCTAGGCTTGGTTTGTTGTCTTCTGTCACTGTTATGCTATTCACTTTCTCTCGCTGCCTGAAACGTAATTTAATTTAACTCCAGTTGCGCATTTGTTACTGTTTGTATTTTAGTGTTTGAGTATCTCCTCTTTGGTAATTTAACATTCTGTTAATAATGTGGCGTATTTGTTCCGTGCAAGAACGGTTGAGCCCCAGAAAGAGCCGTTTATAAGTAACACACACAAGCAACAATGGAATAACGGGGATATTCAATCAGCTTTTCAACACCGGTTTGGAAAACATACTTCCGTGCAGACACAATGACTTCAGATCCTAACAGTGCTTAGTTATAACGTGACCTGTGTTTTCTGTGTGGTCTGCGCCACACAACAGTGGAACTGTGTTCTCTGCCTTGTCCGTGCTGCGGCTATATAACACGATGTTCCAGAATAGCCGAAGAAGGGTCTAGGAGAGTTTACATCATAGTTGAGTTCCGAGGTTACAGGGTGAGTGAATAAGAAACAGCAAGAAGATTTCATAGTGATTTGAAGTGCTAGTTTCTGTGTTGAGAGCAGTTACCAGGAGACGACTAGTGAAGACTGAGAATCCTAGTGCGTGTGTAACGTGTGTAAATCAGCGATAGCGCTGTGTTAATTGTAATTAAGAGAGGCTGTAACCGAAGTACTAATATACCTAATCATCCGATTTAGAACCCGTTAATTTCATTATGATTACCCCCCTACACGTGACAGTAATATACCCTAAGTGTACCCTGTTTTTGCACTATATTTAGTTCATTCATAANATCCTACCACAATGAATACAAACCAAATACGATTAACAACTACAACAATTACAGAGAAATACAAACATCAAGGATTACTGTAATCCTTTTCTATTTTATTACTGGTATATTGCTCTCTACTTATTGTTCTGGAATTTTTATTTGTATTCTTGTCTATAGCACTGTGTCCTCTTCCGTTGTTTACGACACACTAACTGTACAACCGTATTAGGGGTGTTAGTGGAATTAATTGCAGGGGAGAGAGGAGGTGGGGATTATGAGGTAAGTTAGGTGGGCTGCATGGGTCTCTGGATATGCTGTATGTATGTGGGTGTTGGGGTGTGATTAACGTTTTCCAAATTGGGTATGCTGCTAATATTATGTCATATATCCGTCATGCCCCTGCCCATAAATTAGGCCTAGTGATTTACGGCTCTGACAAGTCTCAGTTTACGTTCACAGAACCTCTAGTTACATGGTAAAGGTAAGAAATGTAAAGCTATCCATTTAACAGACTGTGAAGACCCATGGGGTTGTAAGACGTCGAGCCTCCCATATTTTCTTTAAACAATCGGCTCACAGAAGGCGGTAAATTTGTCGGCCTTACGCGTCGTCCGCCCTTTACCCACCCCATCAGGAAGACTCCAGAGGCTGAGCCCACTCCAGGGCCATAGTGCGGCTGTAAGGATTAGGTAAATTGGAAAAAAAAATCCATCTCATCGGGACTCGAATCCGCAACATTCCGACTGGTAGCACAGTGCATCAACCAACTACACTATCGCGTGCGCCCTCTAGTTACATGAAAAATTGAAAAAACAAATCCGGATATTATCAGGACTCCACACAAAACGTGCACACCGAATTTCGTGTTGAGGAAACTCAAGAACGGGTTGCTTAGAAGATTAATATGATCGAGAGATAATATTAAAGAACGAGAACTGAGGATCTTATAGCGATGAAATTTCGTGATGTAGTTACACTCTATATACCGGTGAGTCAGTGTCAACATTTCTCAAGAACATATTTCATTCACCTTCAGGTTTAACCGAAGACTGAAGCTGTATCTTCCATCAAAACGTTTGTTCTCACAACCATACTACCAGGGGTTACAATCCAAAACACCACGTGATCATTAAGATTTAAATTTGTTCTCTGTGACTTTGTGTATTTCAGTAGATAGATACAAACTGTGCAGGGGCACCCACTGCCTCCATCTTCATCATCCAAACTCCCGCCGTGTACTTTGCTAGATACGTACCAACGTAGATGGAGCCAGCAGACGCATCGCAGAATACCGTAACCTTGATGCTCATCGACATGAGAACCTCAGATCTCATATTAATATTTTTTTTATTTAAATTTTACCAATCAGAATATTACATAATTCTATAAGCTAAAGTGCTGATTACTCATTAGATATACTAATGACTACTGGCATGAACAGGTTGATATCCAGCGAATAATCTATAATTAGTATCTGTACATTAACATATTAATATGGATCTTAGAAATATGCATTTGGAGGCTGGAAGGCAGATGAAACTGGTTAAATAGGCTATCCATTATTAGTGCTGAAAATTTAGGCTATACTACCAGACAGCTATTTCAATAAAATTTATGAAAATTGCGGTGATTATGAAGAGTAATATTATTTTGGATGTGACGCCGAGTAGTCTGGTTGAAATTTACTAACGTTTCAGAGTCACGTATATAGCCGATTACTCCTTTTAAATAATATACTTCACCAAATTTATGTATACAATTAATTTTGTGATAGTCATTGTATTTTTTAAAGATTTAATCAATTGTGAATTTGTAAAATTACATATATTATTACGTGTTATATTGCGCTATGAACTATATACCGAGTAGAGGATGACGCAATATAGCCTGGCTTGAGGAGTTTTATAATTCCGGAGTTCCCCTGTTGCTCGGGGATGTATGATGCAAGTTTCATAAGCAGTTAGCTAGGGAATTCCCAGTGGTGCAGCCAATCAGGACTGTTAGTTAGCCAGTGTGACGTCATACTAACAATAGCTTGACATCCTACACAGTTCTTTGTTTCAGACAGACGCGCCCTGGCTCTCAAACAAGCAGGGCAGGAACACACACAACGACATCGGTCGTACGACGTCCGTACGATTCATGTCACATCAAGTAGTAGAATATAAAGTGTAGTCTTAGCTTTCATACGTGACGACCTGCGACATCTACCGTACGACAGTCGGAGAGCAAAGAAATGTGTTTGGTCGTTCTACTGTGAAAATGAGGTCGTACGGCAAAAAATCGTACGACTTTTTTCCGTACGACCGATGTCGCTGTGTGTTCCAGCCCTAAGACGTGCGTCGCGCGTCCCGCCCATAACAAAGGGCTATACCCAATATAGGCTTCAGATATAATTCAATTACGTAAAAGTGCGTTAAAGTGTCTGTGAGAGTGTTGTCTTTGGTTTGCGGGCTCTGTTGTTGGAGCCAAGGCCCACTTACGACTCTGAGAAAGATCAGGTTTTCACCAATGTGAGCTGGCGCCCAGTACTTCGAAGTCATTGTTAGATAACTTATTGAGAGCAGCTGCGTCCACCTTAACCCAGTTACTGAAGCTGCATCCACCTTAACCCAACACCATAGGTGAGTGAGAGTGAAAGGGGAAGGACAGCTCTACGTACTACCTCCACCATCATAATTGGAAGATAAGTTGAGAAAGCAACCAAGAAGAAGCAAGCAGAACAAACAACTGCATGCTTGTTGCTTGATTGGCTTAATCTTTGCCCCCTTAAGATACTGACAATAACTTCCTATGAAACGTCGGGAAGCTTCTACCAGACAAAATGGTGTAATATCCCAGAATACAGTACTCTTCAACCGATGAAGGCTTTCTGAGAATCTCAGATTAGTTACAAAAAAAATAAACTTTCTTTCCATGATCTTCGTATGTCACAAAATGGCTGCTGTGAGCCCTAAGAGAGCAATGACCATTTACTTGTTTCAGGAGAAGACGAAAGCTACAGGGCCAGTGAACTGAACTCCCATGGGCCAACAGTGGGGGGCTGGCAGTCAGCCCCAGACTGCTCCTATCCACAAGAACTCATCCTGCAGCTTCATTCAACAGCGACGGTGCAAAAGATTCAAGTCTTGGCACATCAGTACCTCATTCGTCAGTATCATTAATAAATCTGGTTATAAGAATTTGTAGTAAGCAAGGGCGCGGTGACGAAGCTACAGGCTGGACGAGCGATGAATCATTGCTGGATTCTCGGCAAGAGCGAGACATTATCCTTGCCCACAAAGTCCAGACTGGCTCTCGGGTCTGCTCAGCATCTTATGCAGTGGGTGCAGGGGGAGGTTCTTTTTCCGGGAGTATAGCGGACGGGGCGTCAAGCTGACCACTTTCCTCCATCTAATACCTATGTGAAACAATGCGCGGAACTACATCTCCACCCATCATTCGCCTTCATCATGTAATGCTTAATTAAGTAGGGCAATAGCTTTTTCACAAATTATGGGCGAAGGTGTGTGTGGGGGGGGGGGGGAAATCATGCATCTGACCCTGCCCCTAGAGTTTCTGAAGGCATCACTATTATATCAGAAGTAAATGTACTAATATAAATACCAGAAATTAAACTGACTTTTAATGGAATTTATTCTTCTATTCCGAATACTGCAGAGCGATCAGTAAAAATATTCTTAAGTTTGCAAACATGTTTTCTGACTACCTCACCCCCTTAAAAAGTTCTAATTGTGCCCATGCCATTGATATATGTAAAGATTAAAAGTTCTGGCAAAATTAATTGTTACCATGCCAAGAAATGAAGGAACTTCTCTTGTCCAGAAAGACGGACTGCTTTTACTCTGATTATATTTGGCGTTTCGTAATATCAGTGAAAACAGGCTCGTCAGTAATCTCTGAAGATATGCAAACAAGAGGAAATGTTTTCTGCAAGGAACTTATAACAAAAGAGCCGAAGGGCTCTAATTACTGGCATCTGAAACTTTTCCATCGTCCGTCTTTCTAAAGAAGTCGGAAGAACACAATATTTCGGATAAATGATCTGCTTCCGTCCTCATGCGAGGGGATGGGAGACGTCTACTCTATTGCGTCCGTTAGCCAACCTCAGTCGCTTTGCTCTTTAGCGTTCCTTAGAACGCAGTACCCCTCGTTGGTATCTCCACCTTATCGTGGTGAGGGTGTTTGAGTATGCCAAGGACCCTGAGAGCTATACCAGTGGTAGCGTAGCTACTGGCAGGGCCTCCCTTGCTGGACAGGTCAAAGGGTAGGCATCAGACGAAGAGAGACACCGAAAACTGATGCCGGAAGCAGCGTCATCAGCGGCGACTTGAAGCACAGAGAAAATGATGCTCGAGATGGTTCAAGTTAGTATAGCAACAGGCGTGACCAGAGTGGTTTGAACGGCTGTTGTACTGCGATGTGGAAAGCAAATGGAAAAACTACCACATTATCACTATTCCTGGATAGTCTCTTTCCAAAAACAGAAGATCGCATTAAATGGAGAAACTGTTTTGGAAGAGGCTGTGGACCTGTCATCTGACAGATTACTGATGAATGAATGAAGAACCCAGTAATTCTGGGTGCTTTACCCCGTCGTCAGAACCCAGATGTAACGATCTGGAGCTTTATTCGAAAGGTGCTCAGTCGAATCTCGACTAGGACTATCCCCAGGTTTTTATGGCTTTCCTCAGTCTCTCGAGGTAAATGCCTGGCCAGTATATCGATTAGGACATGTCCGTTTATTCTCAAGTCCTTTCGATATCATCACTCATTAATCATCTTACCAACGAAAGTTAAATAGCCTCGATACTGAGAGCGCCGTTAGATATCCCAGACACAGAAAGGGTTTAACTAAATTCATCGTTGCAGGAGGCCATGCACACATTTTGACACATCAATTTCTCATAAGACAGCATTAGTCATAGCAATCCAATGATAGAGCTCAAGCACAGAAAAATGTATTTTGGTAGTACTGATCTTTCACCTCGTATATAGCAAGTTCAGAAATCATCACCCCAATATTAGTAAACTGCAAGCTCTAATAGAGCGTTAAATTAGGATGCCATGTTTGAAGGATTCCTGGGACTAAAAAATTCCTCTTAAACGGCATAGAATGACTGTACATGGTGCACTGGACAGGATGGGTAAGGCAGTGGCGGTGTCCAAGCCTTGCATTTGCTTAGAGGGGCCAAGAAAGAAACACCAGAAGACGTCACTTAGCACATTCGATCTGTATTCTCGAATTTGAAAATGAGATCTCTCAAATTTGGAGTAGAAAAACTCAACAGCAATGTCTAGTTGGAACCTTACAGTTTTCGCTAATAGCGAATTTTTTTTCATGGATGCTGCAGCATCTTAGTGGCTACTACTCCAAGATACCTCTCTGCCACCAGATCCAATTCGGAAGAGCTGTGAAACCATCAAGTGTGCCATCCAAGAAGTGTGGAAGGACAAAAAAGCGAGAAAATGAAGCTGTCCACTCACATACACAAAATTCTTGTGTGAATCTATGTGGTGGTTTATTGTGTTTTGTTTATACTTCAGCACATAGAGCATCGAATGGTAGGACAATTTGAATAATTAATTGGAAAGAATTTCGAAGCAGATGGTGGTGGCCTGCATAACCAGAGGAAACCCATGGAAACCCTGTGAAATGGCAGTTGTTCCGGCCGAGTCTCGAACAGAGCACTGAGTATAAGTTAAGAGCGCTATTGCTATTCAAACCTTCTCAGCGGAGTCAAATTATCTAGAGCAGGCATGTCAAACACAACTTGTACCGAGGGCCACCTCAGCCCTATAAATAATAGTCCAGGGCCGCACTTCAAAATAGAAATATACATTAGATTTTGATACAAGGAAATTTAATTCTATTTATTATTTAGGAATAATTTCAATATAATTACCTAAAGTCACATATCTTGCAGTTTTAAAAAGCAATAGAATGCCATTTTTTGACAAGTATCAAACAGCTTTTCAATATGTAAAAAGAGAGATTACACAAGAAATTATGTTAGAAATAGCAAAACATTGAATTTCCTGCAGCCTGTTAATTTATGTCTGCGTGAGACTTCTTGTCTTCTGGTCTGTTGGAAAATTGTCTTTACAAAAAAATATTTCTACTAAAATTTTAATATTGATTTCAATATCAATTAGCTGTAAAAGTTGAGGGGCCGCACTTTGTGGCTATGGGGGCCGCATGTTTGACTCGGCTGATCTAGAGAATAAAGATGTACACGTGTCACAGGGAAATGCTGTGTTTGTGTGTGCTGAATTAAATGTCATTAATGTTTAAATATATTGTTGGCCCTCTGTTTTTCTGTTAAATAATGACAATGTTCTATATAATATGTCTTTTCTGTTCTAATTCACAGGATTTACCAAAAAGAATGTCAGGATTTCGGGTGCTTGTGGTTAAGGAATGGAAACAGATATGACGATATTGTTTGCAGTAATCCGTTCACCAGTTGAAACTGTTTCTTTGCAGACAAGTGTAAAGTTGTTAGATGCGAAACACTTCATAGTGAGCGCCATCTGCCTATATCTTGCCAGACGTGCTGTAAAATGCCCTTTGTAACATCTGCAATTGCTGCAGTGATCCGTGCTTTGAGTTCGGTCAGCGTATTCGCGGTTTGGCTGTGCACATGTACTTTCACATAACCTCAAAGAGAAACGTTCAAATGAGTAAGATCAGGAGAACGAGGAGGCCACGCAACTGATCTTCCTTTTCCTATCTATTTACCAAGAAAATTCACGTTTGGAAAGCCGTGGACAATGTAAATGAAATGAATGGCTACACCGTTCATTTGAAGAATACTGTCACGCACTGGAGAGACCAATAACGAGGGTTCTGGATTGGATGAACGGATTTATTTACTCCTGATACCACCAGTAATTATATGTAATTATAGCGCTATCGCTGTTTCTACACTTTATAATTCACTGTTACACACACACACACACGCACACACACACACACACACACACACACTAGTGCTCTCCTGGTAACACGGAAACTATAAGTATCACTGAATTACACACTCCAAATAGTACAAATAAAGTCTTCTCTTCACAGCCTCCCGTACAGAACTGAACGCTGAACTCACCTCTCCTGGACTGCCTTCTCAAAATCAAATTCAAAGTCACATTGCGACTGACAGTCAGTCAGTCAGTAAACCTCGTGTCGGGCCTCATCTGGGATTCATGACCAGACATTTATTACTTTTTGAAAGATACGGCCTTATTTTTGTGGGGCGCCTTCCATGACGAGAGGAAGGGTCTGTATCTTTTTTTTTTTTTGTATATGTTGCTGACCCTTGTCAGCGCAGTCATTATCGGGTCCAAGTCTCTTGGGACTCGCGACCATATTTTACTGGCTCAGATTTGAGACTTCCCTTTTCGTCGCCTTCTACGACTCGCATGGTCACGGTGCAGGTATTCGACCCCTTCTCCGATTATTCTGGAATTTCTTATAATTTTTCGGCACGGGCCCCACAGAAAATACGTGTCACGTATTAGACTGCAAGTTCAAGTCAAAGCCACATCGCAACGGATGGTTGGTCAGTCAGTCAGTCTTGGCAATGAGCCCAATCTGGGGCTTATGACCAGATATTTATTACTCTTTGATAGTTACGGTCTTATTGTTGTTGGGCGCCATCTCTGACGAGAGGACGGGTCTGTCTTTTGTTAGAGTCATTGTCGGCAGTAGTAAATCACTTGTCATAATGTAAAGGATATTTACATTTTACATGATAAATATATTAATAAATATACAAAATATATAGGGCACCTGTCAGTCTAGGATCAGTACAGCAGATTATGCCCTATATCTAGTAGCTACCACTACAACGGCAGTCTAGTCACTTGAACGGTCGTATGTTTGACCGCCGCAAAATTTTAGCCTCTTATACTTTCTATGTCGGGCTTCACCTTGAAAATGTGAGTTCGTTGGTCCGTTACCAGCACCGAGCGTGGTGCGGACGAGATACAAAACACGCTCATTTATTTTTGCATGTTGGAACGTGTTAACCGAGCCGTTGTTTAGTAATACTTTGAGGAAATTAGTTAAATTGTGATTTTTGTTGTTGAGCTGCGGAAGAACATGGTTTCCAACATGTCTAAGGTGTTCTCATCAGAGAGAAAAAAAAAGGGTGGATGACTCTGTCACGTGTCAGTGAGTATTATATGTTCACTTTAGGACTATCCCGGTCATGTTATAATAGTTCTCTGGAAGTCTAAATCATATACGAACATTTATGACAACTGACACATTACAAGCTTTGTCCGTTAACTACAGCTGGGTTGCGCGCGCAACTTATATCACTTAAACTGTTATACTGCGAGTAACAACACCGCCATATCTGCTTTCGCTCCAGAGTTGCACGTTCTACATTTCTCGGAATTCTTTCCGGCAGACCCTGTATTTTCCATATCTCATCCATACATAATATTTTCATTTGAATGTGTCATCTAGAAGAGTGTTTCCCAAAGTTGGTATCTCTGCCCCCCATCGGGCCGTAAATTTTTCTCCCGGGGAGAGCTTAAAATGGTAATTATTTAATTATCGCATATATAAATTGACAAGAAAACGCCACATTAAATTAAAGAACTTAAATGTAATAGAAAATTAATTCCATTGATAATTACATAGTAATTGTTTTGAAGCCCATAAATTATTTTTTAAATCTTTTATGGTAGGTCAGGCTTGGGGGGTTTAAACGTTTGTATTCACATCAGAGAAGCCTCAGACTAAAAATGTCTGCGAATCACCAGTCTACAAAGCATCTACCAACATGGTGTCATATCCCCTAAGAGAGCGGTGTTGTCTGTTTACAGCTCAGAAGTTGGAATTGTGGGCAGGCAATGAAACCGATGTTCAGCTATCACCAACAACAGCAGAGTTTGAGTACCTTGGTTTTATTACGCTCTCGGATAATCAAACAACCGGATTCACATCACGGGAGTTGAAATCAGTCACTGTTCCATCTTGCGCCGCAAGATACCTCAAGTTGAGACTTCATGCCAATCATCCCAATTCACTCAATGTGCACAATCAGGTACCAACTTTGGGCTGGAATACACACAGCGATATCGGTCGTACGACGTCCGTACGGTTCATGTCGCATCAAGAAGTAGAATATAAAGCGTAGTCTTAGCTTTCATACGTGACGGCATGCGACATCTACCGTACGACAGTCGGAGAGCAAAGAAATGTATTTGGTCGCTCTAGTGTGAAAATGAGATCATATGGCAAAAAAAAAAATCGTACATTTTTCCGTACGATCGATGTCGCTGTGTGTGTTACAGCCCTTAGTCAGCATAGATTATTTTTCTAAGATTTGAAGTTTTCGCTAAGTTGAAGGTTCACAATGTGGTTTTCTCGGATAGTTGGTTAATCGGTACCGAAGCCCTGTCTGCATTACGTCAGAGGCCCCCCCCCCTTTTACTACCTTCCCCCTTCCACTATTCCACTTCATGGTTCCGGACGGCTGAAGTCCACCGCGAGTGTTCCATTCTGTTGTGGGAGCTTGAACTGTTCAGTCGATTCACTCTTTTCCTGGTCTGTACGATTTTGATTGGTTCATTGCCGGAGGCTTATTACCTCCAGGGACTTACATTGTATTCGCATTTAGTATTTAATATATATTGTCATTTTATATATTTGTTACAGTGTCTTTGAGTTGGTACGTCCTACCCAAAAACCAAATTTCGGTCTTCAAAACCTTTTCATGTTTTAACAATGATTCCTCCTAGTACGTCCCTCTAGGCTGCACGGTTCCACAACCTAGAGGAACTTAATATTGAATGATTTCTGGTTTACTTAAAAATACAGAGTGCCCATAAATCCCATAATTAATTTATAGCTATAACAGTAACTTTCATTGCTTTCATTTTGCAGAACACAAATAATAATAAAAGTAAATGATGAATGTGTTACAGTTGCATCACTTCAAATGGAAACGGGGAATTAGGAAAGAGACTGAAAGAATATTTCACAAGTCTGCACCTATCGACAAATCAATCTGCGATTTGCACATTAAAGGGGGAGATATGGAGTTATGGACACTGTATTGGGCCCTATTCTTGTTACTGTTGCTTTACAACACTGCTGGCAACTGAGCCATATTACATAGCGCCAAACGATAGGTGCAATTTTTTGGAAATGATTTGGAAGGAAGCGGTTGTGACCTCATTTACTGTCCATAATTTGCCTAAAAGGATCGAGGAAAAACACTGAAAATCACAGCCACGATAGGTGTCCCATCAGAGTTTCGAACCGATAACCTCCTGAATACGTATCACAGAGTGTTACCGCTATGCTAACCCGCACCCGCCCAAACCGTTCTTCATTTCACCACCCTCACAATACCTGGTGAGGAGCAGAAAGCATGCACCTCTTCTTATTACTGCGTGTCGACCAAGTCCTTAACTCTATGGCTCTACAGCCTACCTTGGCAGCGTCCTTGACTCTCTCTCTCTATGGCTCTACAGCCTACCTTGGCAGCGTCCTTAACTCTCTCTCTCTCTGGCTCTACAGCCCACCTTGGCAGCGTCCTTGACTCTCTCTCTCTCTATGGCTCTACAGCCTACCTTGGCAGCGTTTTCAGTTTCTTAATC
>NW_019739949.1:381518-387535 GCF_002891405.2 Cryptotermes secundus
GTATAGTAGTATTTTGTTAGTCATAGAGAGCTTTGATTTTCTATTGAGAAGCCAATACATTTGACGATATTTCATGTCAAGTTGTTTTCTTTTAGTTTGGATGTGTTTTCTCCAAGTAAGCCTTTGATCGAAGTGGAGACCGAGAAACTTTCTTTCTGTGGCTGTAGGTATTTGCACGTTTTTCATTGTTACTTGTGGGCACATTTCGTGTCCCGCAGTGAATGTTATCTGGACAGACTTCGTTTGATTAACCGTTGTTCGCCAAGTAGTGTACCAGTCGCTGAGTAAATTAAGGTGATTTTGCAGGTTTTGAGACGCTGTTAGCGGGTTTTCACTAATAGCAACGAGAGCCACGTCATCAGCGAAAGATGCTATCTTGGTGTTTTCGGTTTCAGGTGTATCAGCTGTGTAGATCGTAAATAGCAGGGGCCCCAGGACACTGCCTTGTGGGACTCCGGATTTAATGGGACGATTTAATGCCGTTCACGAAATCCGAACCGATGATTTAGGGAAGTACTGTTAGTAGCTCACGATCTGCGTATATCCTTTGAAGCAAAAGTCTTTCCAAATCTTTACTGGTGACAGGTAGCAGATTAATGGGTCTATAAGACGATAGTTCTCGTTGGAGCTTTCCAGGTTTGTGTATCATTATTATTTCGGCGTATTTCCAAGTTGTAGGGAAGTAGGAGAGCCTTAATATGGCATTGAATATGGTGCATAGTAGAACGATAGCTTTTTTCGGAAGTTCTTTTAATATCTGTCCAGTGCTCAAGTCATATCCTGGGGCCTTGAGTGGGTTGAGTGGATTTATTTCTTCCTTCACTTCCTTAGGAGAGAAAGCTTTTATGGGCAGAGACATTTGGCGAGGGGTATTGAGGGAGTCTTTCATTTCTTCACCTTCATCATCTGGTTCCGTTTTGAAGACTTCAGTTAAGTGTGAAGCAAACATGTCAGCTTTTTCTTTGTCTGAGCGAGCCCACTGCCCGTTATGTTTTCGAATTGAAGGAACATATGCTTGTGGTCTTTTTAGTTTTTTAGTCGCTTTCCACAGTGTGTGATCGTTCGCAGAAAGGTTGGTGATATGGTGTTGGAAGGTGTTGTTTTGAGCATCCCTAAGAGCCTTCTTCAGTTCTCTGCTTAGTCTACTGTAGATATGTTGGTCCACAACGTTTCGTGACCTTTGGCAAATTCGTCTAGCACGACGTTTTTCGGCAACTAGTTGACGAATGTACACAGGTATGTCCGTGGTGTTTCTTTCAGTGTATCTGCTTTGCGGGGTTGATTTCCAGGCAGCATCCTGCACCAATCTGGTGAAGTGCTGCACTGCTTCATCAATGTCTTCTGGAGATTTCAGTCGCAGTTTGGGGTTTACATGACCTTCCAAGTGTTGCTGTAGTTAGTTAGTTATTTAGAGAGGGTGGGTTTCCCCATGCACCGCGACCAGTTTTGATCTATTGTGCTTCCCTCTATGATATTCTACCAGTCTCTTTGCCCTACCGATAAATGGTGCGTACTATCAGTCCCGCCGAGCAAGCGAGTTCGGCCACTTGCTTAGCGGTGTCAATGCTTCCCCCATCTATCAGAGGCCTTAGAGGCTATTGTTGGGCAGGAAACATCCTGGAATTTGACTCAGTGATCCCCTTTGGGGATATGAGGTTCTTTTACGTGCCGTAAAGTTACGACACGGGACTCCCGGAGGACTTGTTCCCTGAATTTTTCGCCCTTAAAAATTCGACGACCTCCGCCGGGTATTTGAACCCGCGTACCACGAGTCATGAGGTGGGAACGTTACCTCTAGACTACGGACGTCGTTAAGTGTTGCTGTAAGGAAGTCCAGTCGCTATTTCTTGTACTTAGTTTAGGAGGAAGTGATTATTATTATTATTTATTAATTACTGCAATTGAGTTTGCACCCGGTGGCAGTAGTCCTACCCCAGTACAGAGATACTACAGTAATAGCAACACAAAATACAGCAATACAACACAATACAATAACGTACAATACAATAAAACGTATTACCCAATACATCAAAACGTACATACAATAAAACGTAATCAAATACCGTAAGAACGTAAAATGAAATACAATAAAAACGTAAATAATATACAATAAAACGTAACTCAATACAAAACGTAAACTCAGTACAATCAACCAAACGACACACAGGATGTGCCAGTATTACATTCAGTCCCTACTTGATTTACTTGTTTGTACCATTTGTTTATTTTTTGATAACTTTAGTGCTCAAACTGATTATAACTGGGGTGTGATCAGATGTGAGGTCGGCGTTTGATTCTATTGTGCACTTGTTTCTTGTTATTTCACTTGTTACAAAAAAGTCTAATAAATCAGGAATTTTCTTGGGGTCACTTGGCCAGTAAGTAGGTTCTCCGCTAGTTAAGAAGTTATAGTTATTATTAGCCATTACTCGTAGAAGATTTCGGCCTTTTGTAGTGATAATTCTCGAGCCCCAGCTTGTGTGTTTAGCATTCCAGTCGCCTCTTGCTTTAAATCGAGTACCAAGAAATTGGAAGAAATCCTTGTATTCATCTGTAGATATACTGTGCCGTGGGGAATGTATATAGCAGTGATTGTGAACTCCCATGTGGAGGCTTTAATTTCGACGGTGGTTGGTTAAATTTTATCTGTTTGAAATTTAGGTAATTCATTGTGAGGGATAGATTTACGAATGATTATTATCGAGCCTCCATGGGCGGTGCCATCCGGTTGGGGAGTACTGTAGGTGATGTACTGCGATATGTTGAATGTTGTCCGTTCGGTGAAATGGGACTCAGAGGTAAGTAGGACATGAATCTTTTTTTTAGTTTAAAAATGGTATTACCTCCTGCTTATGATTAAGCAGTCCGCTGGCGTTCCACGTGGCTATTCTGAGTATGTTCACGGATTTAACTTTCCTATAACAGTGGTTAATAAGTTTAGAATCATGCTGTTCTGGCTTATTAATTGTGCAAACAGGCGTTTAAATTCGTTTAAGAAAGTTGAGCATTGGTTTTCGATATTTGTTGATGTCTCGGTTTGGCTGTTTGATTTTACTGCTTGTGCGTATGTTTGTTGATGATACTGAGGAGTGGTAGCTTGTTCTGCGTATGTTTGTTGATAATACTGAGGATAGGTAGGTTGTTGTACGTTTCTGTTTCTGTTGATGCATTCTTCTTGATTGATTAGTTGTGACTGGTTTGATTGGTGCTCTCTTGCGGTCCTATTTCTAGATGTTACCAAGTCTTTGTACACAGTACATCCTTTGTAGTTTGCAGTGTGGTCTCCAGAACACAGGACACATTTAGCAGTTGTGCTTTTTTGTTTTTTGCATATTTTGTGTCGTGCGACTGGCCATATTTTACGCAGTTGAATGGCTTTGAGCAGTACATTTTAGAGTGGACGTAGGATTGACATCTCGTGCACTGGATTATGTTTTAGTTCTTCTTCGGAGCCTCAACAGTTATTTTGATGTTGTAAAGGAATTCTTCTTTGAATATTTCTTTGTTGTTGTGTTGAGGCTCTAGATCTACAGAGAACAAAGATAATGGTTCCTTAGTTACTCTAGTTTTAACGTTCGTTACGTTGTGAACTTTATGACCCGCATTTTCTAATTCCAGTTTGATTTCTCCATTTGGGATGGAGTGGTGGAGGTGCCTTATGGCAACTCTGTAGGCTCGTTCCTCTTTAAGTTAGTATGTGTAGTGGATGATGTTCTCTTCTTTTAAGTGTTTTATCAATTTTCTATATGTATCTATTGTAAATGCGCTAACTTTGACAGTTTCATCTAGGAGGGTTCTGGTGTAATATGCTTCTTGTCCTGTTGCATCAGAAAGGCTTTTTATCATTTCCTTGATTTTTTTAATCTGTAGATGAATATCAGATGTGGAAGACCGCTACCTACACACAGAAAAACAGAAACAGAATAAACACACGAGACATCCATGCCTCTAGTGGTATTTGAATCCACGATTCCAGTGATCGAGGGGGCGAAGACGGTTCATGCCCCAGACAGCACGACCACTGTGATCAGCAATTTACTGAAATAACAACTAATATTTCTGCAGGGCACAATTGGAATACATGTAAACGAATATGTGACAGCAATGCCATCTTGAACCCAAGGAGGAAATCAGACAGGAGTTTTGGAGATCGTTCGACATGTCTGCGCCTATCGACAAATCAATCTATAACCTGTAAAATAACGAAACACAGAAGAACTTTGTAGAAAAGCTGTACTAATATGGCTTGCATAGGCTTTACAGTATCATATACACTGTAAAGGCAAAGCTACCCCTGTAACAAGCCACGAAGGCCCATAGGGATGTGAAACTTCGAAGCTCCCACATTTTCTAGTTAATCGTCTCACAGATGGCGGTGAGGTTGTCAGCCTTATACCACGGCCTCCCTTTATCCCCAGGAACATTCCTGGTACTTATTTCTATCAGAAGCTGAGTTGACCCCAGTGTCATAGTGCGGCTGGAAGGAATAGGGCAACTGAAAAATCCAATGACCTCGTCGGGAATCGCACCCGCGACCTTCCGGTTTGTAGCATAGTGTCTCAACCAAGTATGCTACCTCGTGTCCCTAGCAAACACAAGAAGATCATAAAAAGAAAGTGATCATGGTGTATTTCAAGTTATTTCCCCAGAATTAGTTAGCAGAAAATATGGAAAACTACGAATAGCGTGGAACACCGTGTAGTCCGGTAGAAGTTCATCGACGTTCCATCTTCAGGGTCGAAGAGGAAGCAAGCATCAAGTTCTCACACCGAAGATGGAGGCAGTATGTTCTTGGGAAACCACGATGAACTTCCAGCAGACTACAAGAAGGCATACATACGAAAATACTCTTCATATAACCGCAGTGAAAAGAACAAATTCGGTGTACTTCAAGAAAGCCAGCCCAATTCTTCTCAATGCATGCTACGATGGATGCCACAATGACAGGAATTGTACATGAACATGTTATCATGTCATCTGCACTTCGGAACGCTAAATAATACGCCACTTTAGCATCTACTTACACCAGATGTTTTCAGTGGTTGTAAAGTATGGTTTCTTATATAAAGAGGAAATAAATTACAAGCGTAGTTCGTTGAGACACTAAGCTACAAGCAGGAAGGTCGCGGATTCAAGTCCCGATAAGGTCATTGGACTTTTTTCAATTGACCTAATCCTTCCAGCCGCACTATGACCCTGAGGTCGACTAAGCCTCTAACAGAAATGAGTACCAGGAATTAATCACATAATTTTCCTGGGGAGTAAAGCGCGGCCGGCGCGTAAGGTTGACAATCTTACCTCCATCTTTGAGCCGTGTTGTGCCGCAAGGGGGTTATGGTAGCCTAACCCCTCGGGGCACTTGTGGATACCTCTCACTGGGTCAGGGGATATACAGTAACAACACGTTGAATGACAATTGAAGTGATCAATGATATAATTAAATATGAAATATCTATGTACATGTAGTGCACTACCTTAACCTAACCTAATACATGAAGTAATCCTAAAACTTCTACAATTCCTAAAACCTCTACACTTGGTTTACGAAATATCTACTGTATCTTTACTCCTTCATCTCGTATTACACCATTTAGAAAGGACTGGCAATTGTCCACAGTGACCTGAATATAGGCAAGTACTCACATGACCTCCACAGCCATAAGATGGCGCCGAACGTTGGTCCCTTCATGTCTGACACTAGCACTGCTTCTAGGAGCAACTACTCCTCCCAAAGTAAGGCCTTTCCCAGCCCTATGACTGGGGTTCTTACGGTGGGGATACACGAGCGCGCCGCTGCTGTAATGCAACATAGATCGAACGGGATTCGCGACTTATTCGCTCGGGTGTACGTGAGTTTGAACACGCGCAGCGCACGCCTCAAATGCCGCGCAGTGATCCGGTTGCTGTCGGTTTTTCTGACGAACACAAAGGGATTCGTTGCCGCAGTGTGGTCGGGTTCGGTTGCCATTTGTCTCGTGAAACGCGCACGCCTCAAACATGGAGTGGTCAGAAGATAT
>NW_019739949.1:387723-425885 GCF_002891405.2 Cryptotermes secundus
CCCATTCAGATGGTTCGTTGCGTGCGCGTCGCTTGTTCGAGGTGCACCAAATCACTCCGCGCATCACTTGTAATGCCGCGTTGCAGCCGTGGCGTGCTCGTGTATCCCCACTTTTATTCAGATTCATGCGAATCTGCTTGCAGTGAAGTGAAGAGACAGTTTTGGAGCATATCGAGATAGGTTTGTCCTGTAACGGTGTTTCCTTCAAAGAAAAAGGGACCATAAACCTTGTCCTGAGACACAGCACAGAAGACGTTCACCTTAGGGGAATCTCTTTCGTGCTCAACTGTTTCATGTGGGTGCTCTGTTCCCCAAATACGCACATTGTGACGATTGACTGTGCCGCTCAAGTGAAAAGTCGCTTCATCACTAAAAATTAAACGTGAAATGAAGGTTTCGTCTTCCATCATCTCCAGCATCGAATCGCAAAATTCAATCCGCTTCCTTTTGTCGTCATTGGTAAGTGCCTGAATGAGCTGCAGTCTGTATGGTTTCAAATGTAGACGTACTGTTAGCACACGCCAGACAGTGGATTGAGGATCGCAAGCTCGATTTGTTGACTTCCGCGGGCTCCTCTCAAAAGCAGCACGGATTCTCGCCACTTGTTCCTCCGAGACTCGTGGTCGTCCTGGACTTTTTCCTTTACACAGACACCCACTCTCTTGAAACTGTCGAAACCACCGTCGAATGTTCTTAGAACAGGGCGGATTAATGCCGAATCGCCTTCGAAAAGCACGCTGCACCGTGTCAACCGAATTTGTTTTCGCGAACTCGAGAACACAGAACGCCTTTTGCCGAGGACTCGCCATTCCGAGGGTAAACGAATAACTGAACGTTGCCGGAAGAACGATGCGGCTTCAGCGCCCCTGTGGCAGCCATTCAGAACTTAGATAACTCCTCTTTCAAATGGTCACTGACTCATTTCATGACGATGCTTGAGAACTGAAGCAATGAGTCATGAAATCGATTCATTCTTTCTTAATAACCCTGTATATATATATATGATTAAATCTTCGTGCTGAAGAGTACTATCTTATGGGATGCGACGTCGTGAAGTCTAGAAGAAGTTCACTGGCTTTTAGGAGGAATTTACTGCTTCACTCTTCAGGGTGTGATCCAAGCATGCAGCCAACAGGATGTAGGCAGCATTGTTGTTGCTTACTTTATTTATTCTTCGACCCTGATGATGGAGGCAGTATGAACCTCTGAAAAGCCGGTGAATTTCGACTGGACTATATAGAATCTCAGGCCAGAAGACAGTATTCTTCACAGTTGCCGCTTTAAGAACCTCAATTCCAACAGTCTGTGTGCTGTTCACTCAGAAGTGGAACTCTTTCTGGTACTAACATTATTCTCCTTAGGTTGCCTTGATAGCAATCAATGTGCTAGGCCAGCATCTAGATTCTGCAAGTACATCATCAGCATCATCTGAGCTAGAAAAGCCTGATTCAGAGCAGAATAACAACGGCACAGGACATGAATCAACCACAGCAACTCCCTCCCATTCAACTAACAATGGTAACAACAATGCTCTGCTCCTGGTGAACAATCCAAAATACACATCCCCTTACGATGATCTAGCATTTGAGATGTATGTTGATCAAGAAGTTGCCAGAATCATCCGCAACATGGAGGCAAAGAAGCAGCAAGCCGTCATTTGTAAGTTCACATGATAACTGCACATTTAACCCTTTAAATTGTAGTGGTAACTATTGATAACTATAGTATCACCTACTTTAACATTCAGAATCTCTGTATTTTGTTCACAAGTAACTTCGACCACAACTAAACCTCAAGTGGGTACACTTCCTAATTCAAATTCACCACCAAATAATTTACTGTCTTCATATTTGTTTCAGGTGAGAGATTCGAGTTTGCACGAAAACTGAAGCTGGCGATGGAGGATCTTCGCAGTGCAGGAGAGCGGCTTAGTAAATATGAACTGGAGAAGCGACATGCCATCCAACTTGAAGACTATGAACGTGCCAAATTGAAGAAAGCTCAGATGGATGAGTACAGACGTACTGTCTATCAATTCCTGGAAGTCGATGACCTTCTTGAAATCAATGGGGTGAGGAGTTATTAGACTTGTAAGAATATGTAGTGTAGAAAAAATAACACCAGGGATCTGTAATTACATTTAATTTTTATTATTATATTCAAAATGTCCAGATCCCATGACAGTTGCAGTCATTCCCTTCAAGCTTGAAGTTCATCTAAATAATGGTTAATAAATCAATTTCCGCCGCACAGAAAACATACTGCGAATCCATTACAAATAGGAACGGCGTTAGAAATCCATCAGCATACCACTTACATATTCCAGAGTGTTCTAGTTTAAATTTCGGTCTGAAGACTTCATGACTTTCTTCGGTTACCTCCAGCAAATACTTGTATAGTGTAGGCACTGGACACTTGTTGTTGTTGTTATTGGAGAGGGTGGGTTTTCCCATGCACTTAGACCAGATATTGGTCCATTGTGCATCTCCCTGTGATATTCTACCAGTTTCTATACCCTATCGGTACTGGTGCGTACCATCAGTCCCGACTCAGCCAGAGAGTTCGGCCTCTACTGGCTCAGCGGTATCTTGATGCTTCCCCCATCTACCAGAGGCGTTAGAGACTACTGTTGGGCGGGAAATGTCCTGAATTTGGCTCAGAGGTCCCCTTGGGATATGAGGTTCTTTTACGTGCCGTAAAGCTACGACACGGGACCCACGGCTTAAAGTCCCTCCTGGAGGACTTGTTCCCTGAATTTTTCCGCCCTTAAAAATTCCACGACCTCCGATGGGTTTGAACCCATGTACCTTGAGTCACGAGGTGGGAACGTTACCCCTAGACTATGGAGGCCGCTCACTGGACACTTAGTTATACATCTTTCCTCACTCATAATTCATATAGCATCTAACATTTTATGCTACATAACTTCTGCAGCTCAAAAAGTGTATCTCGATAACCAAAGAGCAATTAATTAGAAATTAAACTAAGAATATAGGCCATGGTTTCCTCCAGAAGCAATAAGAGCTTTGGTCTCTTAATTTAACTTATTGCAGCCTATGACTGCAGTCTCTGGGTCATGGAATCATCTATGGATCTGAACACTCTCACAACCACAGTCTTAATTCTCACCAAATGAACACCTCAAATCTCTATGATGATGTAATAATCACTTCTCTGTTGCAGCCACTAGCAAAAAATGACGAGTGTCTGGAAATATCAATGCCTGGGGGTAAGCGGCCTGAGTTACCACCACCCCCGCGGCTGCTTCAGGTACCGGGGGGTCTCCCAGGAAGAGAAGGAGGGATACCTCCCACCCAGAACAGCCCGGCAATGCACCAGAGTCCCGTATCACCGCTGCACCTTCACTCACGACCAAAGAGCCCCGCACCGCGTGAGTCACTCGTAGGCATGCAAATTTCTGCACCTGTTACTACCATTCACACACTATAAACCATAATAAAACTGCAGAAACCTAGTGTTCACAAAGTGAGGAGGAACATACTGGACTCAAGGGTAGAGTGAACTGTGAATATTGTATTGTACAAGGCCAAATCTATGCTGAGACAATATGTCACGCAACAATGTAAACATAACTGAACCGAAAGTTCTGGCATTGTTGACTAATTCTATAATCACAAGCCAACAATGACTAACTACGCCTTTATTCTGACAGGATGACGCCATAATTTTTATTACTGATTCTTCAACTCACGTTTGAAGGAAGACACCAATGGCAGTTTTCGTCACAGGGTCTGGGGATTTTGGCTTACTGTGACGAAGTTTTGAGAAAGAAGATTTGTATTTAATTGAGGGAGGCAGAATTTCTCATTGTCTGCGCCATCCATGATCGTTCTATTCCACTCCGGTCCCCACTACACCTTTCAACAAGTTCAAGCGATTGTCACTACAAATATTTGACTGAAGAAATCAGATATGACCGGAGAGGAATAAAGGAAAGTGCACTGCAGATGGAAGCATACCGGCTCCAAAGGGAAATAGAGGGAGTTGAGCC
The DNA here is from genome assembly GCF_002891405.2 of Cryptotermes secundus. Taxonomy (NCBI): domain Eukaryota; kingdom Metazoa; phylum Arthropoda; class Insecta; order Blattodea; family Kalotermitidae; genus Cryptotermes; species Cryptotermes secundus. Next base: position 391,736 of record NW_019739949.1, read on the forward strand.
ATGGGATTTCTTTCTGCGGCCCTGGTGTACTTCTGCATGGGTATTTAGACACAGGAGAGGAAGTGTAGGTGGAAACAAGAAATAAATAAAAAATTCTGTTTGTGGAAACTGTTTTGATTGCTAACGGAGAAAGAGATGTTTCTCTCTTCCACTTCTATCAGACCTGTTCTGGGGCCCACCCGCACTCCTGTCAGATGTGTACCGCAGACTCTTTCCATGGTGTAAAGTGGTTAGGATGCGAAGCTAACAATTCACCTCCACCTAGTACCAAAGTCGAGAAACCACTGAAGACAATACACACGCAGCCACTGTGTCAATTTACATGTTCTGCTTTCAGTACGAAGTTTTCTTCATACGTATTAGTGGTTCCCGTGTGCTCATGAGATAGTCTTTTGAAATCACTTTCAATATTTCTATAATTTAATCAGTTTTTCCATATTTGTACTTTTAATTCAGAAAGTTTAGTACATTCTGATTTATTTTTGTTTAATCTTGCATCATGCAGATGATGTTAATACTGGGTTATCCTAAAATTTCAACCCATTCTTTGCCTTACTAGTAATTTTTAAGATATTGTAATTCATATTTTAAAAATCAGCTTTCCATTTACACGTTTACATATTTTTATAACAATCTTAATTTGATACCAGAAGGAGGCAAATTTCAGCCATGTTGGTCATTGACCCTCTCTGCTTCCATCTAGATTCGTCTCAGTATGTTCCATTTTTTATTTATCTTTGTATTTACTTATTATGTTAATTTGTGAGCTTGCTTACATTTTGTGTGACACTTAACTCATCCTTCCTTTCTGTTTAATCATAAGCTGTCCATTCTGTTAAATATAACTGAACATCTGAAAACTGCCATCTTGTACTCATCTATTTCATATGATTCAGTATTTGCTTCCACGTTCATGCATGCTAGTTTTCTGTATGTTCAACATGTGATATCTGATTCATTTCTGTTTATCGTAAGATCCACAAAATTTATTATATTCTTTATCTCTTTATTCATGTTCTTCATGTTTGAAAACTACTGCTATGTACACATGCCTATTTTTTCCTCAGTTTATATTATACCCTATAATTTATTGAAGGACACGCCTTGCGTGCTGCTTCAGTTAACTGCATTATTTATCACTGCTAAAGCATGGCTCTCCTTTCAAATGAATATAAGGAAATGCATCCTTTGCAAAGTCAACATGCAAGCACACAGCACCATTTTGTGTCATGTTCATTAGCTTCAGCGTTTCCTTTGTTTCTATCCATATTTAGCATATATGTTTTTATGCATTCCAAGCATAATTAAATACAATAGAGTATGTTGTATTACAATTGATATGAAATAAGGTATTAATCATTGTTTAGTATCAGAAAAAATACGTTAACATATTCAAAACAACAAAAATAGTGAGAAGATACTGATAGGCTTGTATGAAACGCCAGTTAAACAAAAAGCTTTAGCAGACAGAAGTATGGAATACAAACACAAAAGAAGTTTAAGTCTCATACTGAAAACAGCACAATAAATAAAGTGTTATGTAAATGTTAACTGGAAGAAGCTTGAGAGTGTTGAGATACTGGCAAAAGATGACAAGTTAGGTACATGAAAAGGCACATACAATGAAGTTTATTGAGATTTTTATGGGTTTTAAGAAAAATATGGAAGATGATTAATAATCACTGGTAAATGTTAGAAAATACAAAATTCGACAAATGAGGAAATAAATCAGCTGACAGGAATAAAAACAAAAGTAAAATGTATGTAAAATATGACTAGAAGACTGCTATAAATGAAATTCAAAATTTATAAAAAAAATGCAAGTCTACTGGGATATCATGGTTGACACAGCTTACTGCCTGCTTACCGTACTTTTTGACACTGAAGACTGAGGCAGTATTTTCTACCAGACTACATGGCGTGACATCATAGAAGGCAGTACTGTTCATAGTCACTGCTGAGTGGACCCAAAATCTAACAAAATTAAACGTAATTCTAGGAAATATAATTGTTGTGACATGACGGATAAGAGTCAGAATAGCAGATCCAGAAAATACATCGATTGTTGGGCAATGGCACGGTAAACACGTTTTTCAAGGTAACAAATAACCAAGCAATAACAGAGGAATTGTTGCTAGTGGAGTTTTCTATGCAGCCCATATGGAGGCTAGAGAACCAATGGGAGATTTGAGAATGTTGAGTTAATTGCAGTTAGGGAGTGGGAGGAGGGAAGTGAGTCGGAGTGAATTGGTGGGGAGGTCATGGTAAAATCTACACCAGATCTTGATTGGGTTTAGTGATTTGAACGAAACGTGTGTAGGACAGAGTGGCTTTTACAAACTTAACTTTATGTAGTGTGTACATGGCCAACTCCGTTTGGTGCTGGTGTATGCAATTCTGTGCGAACATCAGAACAAGTGGTGAACTTGAGTGTACATCAAAATGGCGGACGTCCCAGTACCAGGATTGCGGAAATACTGGACAAAGAAGCTACCATCGCTGAAATCTGAATGTCACACCATCATGAATAATACCCAGAAGCAGCTTTTGTAGTGCAATTAGTATAAAAAGTGCTCAGTGACATTGAGAACCTTGTCAGATGTACACCGGCTAAAGTGGGGGGAAGCTCTCAGTGGACCTCTATTGTCAATAGCAATTCTGAAGGTGAATGCATAGTCAGGACAAAGTGCTGTATTGAACAAACTTCAGTCGAATCAATGGCCCAGGACAATGATTTCAATGAAGTAAAGAGATGCAAGAGGCATATCACTAATAATACCTAGCAGTCATCAAAGGGTCCCAACATCTGCAGCTGCCAAGTTGTCTCCAAAAGCAATGTTAACTCACAAATTCTTCGCACCTCTCAGAACTACTGACATGGACACAGAGACTACTGGTGTAGAGAACATACAACGGAACACGAGGCTCCTAGAAAATCAGGTAGGCCGCCACCAATGATGATGACTTCTACTATAAACACCATTTGACTCCAAAGCGACTTGAAAGACCTATCATAGGAGAGTACGAATTTCGAAATACACTGAATGAGCCCCGTATCGTAAGAAAAGAAATGACGGACTATTCAGTCATGATATCCTATCTGAAGAAAAATAATCTGTACTATTTTAGCTTCTCCTCCAATTCCAAAAAGCCTATAAAGACAGTAGTCCGACACCTTTCCCCAGACACGCCAGCGGAAGATATTTCCAACAGTCTTGAGGACTTAGACTTTAATCTCATCAATGTGAGGCAAATAATGTTCGCTTGAACAATATCCACTGAACAAACCCATATGGAACCCCTCCTTCTATTTCTTTTCACCTTAAAATAATATAAAATCTCAAAAGATATGCAAGCTGAATAGCCTTAACCATATTATCATCAAGGTAGAGTTATTCAGAGCTCACACTGGCTTTACACAGTGCTACAAATGCCAAGACGTTGGCCATGTATGGGCCAACTGCAAATGAACCCCCCTCCTCTTCAACGTTTGTGATGCGGTGGTGGCCACCTGCATAGGGAATGCCCCGAAAAGGCGAATACAGAATCTATGCAAGTGCACCCTAGTAGAAGGAGAGAAACCTCATCCAGTGTCATACCGAGGTTGCAGTCAAGCTAAAAGAGAAATGTAAAACAGAAGAACACAACGAGCTCCAAAATTATCCTTTGAGAGAACGTTCTTCTCTACGTTCACCTCCCCAGAGCAGTTCTTCGCAGCTGCACTGCATCAAGACATGTAACACCAGCAGCCACAGGCACCGCAGACATATAGGAAGAGCTTTCGGCTCACCGTTTAGCAGCATCTGCCAAAATAGGAAATTCAAAGAACAGGTCTGTTTAGTACAGGCTCCCAGTTCGTATATCAGTGACAGGTTAAAAGTTGCCACTGTAGTGCAACAGACCATGACACAGCTCAGTGAAGCTGTGCCAGAAAAAGACAAAATTATGGTCATTATAAGAATGGTATTTAATTTAATGCAACAAAGTGGCTGCTAAAGTTCATATGCTGCTCAGAGTCATAGCATTTAATGCAAATGGCATTTGGAGGCAGCGCTATGAGCTCAGTAAACATCTGCAAGACTTACATACAGATGTGACTCTTCCCTAAGAGACATTTCAAACCCTATGAGAGGTTCCTCATTCCAAATTATAACTATTATCGTACTGACCGCTTCCCGAGAAGAAAAGGTGCATTCCCATCCTGTAGACCTTCTTCCTCATGTTTCAATAGAAGTCACAGAGGTTTACATACCGACTGGTATTAGTGAAGTGCTACTTGCAGCCATCTATAAATTACCAGACCACACCTGGAATGATGCAGACATCATTAAGCTCTTCTGTTTTAGACACAAGTTGCTACTGGCAGGAGATTTGAATGCAAAACATCCATTTTGGAAAAACGTATTTCTCCAACTTTTCAAGTGCAAAACTACTGAATTTATTGCATATAAATGAGTCTGAAATTTCAGCACCACAATGTTACACTCGTTACCCTCCTGCAGGCATTGGTGATGTGCTCGATATTGTTTGTGCACAAGAATGTCCGGCTGTCAGAAGTCACTGTTTCAGATGGTCTGGACTCAGATCAGCTACCAATCGTTTTCCACTTGCTGGATCATGTTAGAAGTAGGAAGCTTTCAGATCAAGTTGACAAATTCAAAGCTTGTGAGATCTTCCAAAGCCATGCCTCTTAATTAATTTCACCTACAATGCAAATAAACTTGGGAGAAGAAGCCGATAAGGTGGCCTGTGACTTAACTGCCTCTATAGCTTCGGCTTATAGGCTGTCGACAAGCAAACTTACACTCTCGGACCTACATTAGTATCTACCTGGTCTGGAGAGTCTGCTAAAATATAAAATGAGGTTAAGGACACTGTGGAAAGCAACACAGGATCCAGCATGTAAAATGGCAGTTAACTGGGCCACTAAAACCATAATAAAAAGGCATTCAAATGGTGGAAAATAAAAATAGAGATTTGTGAAGTCACATCTCTACCTTTGTGGCAATCGCTTATGAGAAAGTATGGACCAAAGGTTCATGGCCCTATGAAAACAACATACCACCCAAATGAGAAAACCAATGCGACTGCAATTGCTTAGAAAATCAGTTCGCGTCTCATGACCTGTGTGATGAAACCCATGTGAAACGGGTGGATGCTAGAGTCCAAGCTCTACTCGCATCTGTAGATGGTAACCTGTTCGGGAAAGTAGGGCCCTGTGATAGTCATTAATTAGTAAATTCACTGAAACTGAGAAAGACTTGTGGACCTGGTGGTATTCCAAATGAATGATTCAGGTACCTTCCAAGAATACCACTGGTAAATCTGGCACATTGTTGCACCACTGCCTTCGGTTGTCCCATTTTCCAAGGTTTTGAAAGGAAGTAAAATTTATAACATTACCGAAATCTGGTAAGGTCCCAAAATTTCCTCAAAATTTACATCTGATTAGCCTCTTGTCCACCATAGGCAAGCTATTCAAGAAACTTATTTTGAAAATAGTTCAAAGCCACATCGAAGAAATATGCCTGCTTAATGTAAGCCACTTTGGTTTCCATGCCCGTCACAGCACAACACTTCAATGTATGACATTAACAATAACGTTCTACAGCTGCTCTATTCTTGGATATTGAAAAAGGCCTTTGATACAACAAGGCACATTGGCTTTCTGTATAAATTAGCTAAATTATCTCACAGAAAATCCAGAGTCTTGATCGAAGATGAAATAATTGTGCCAAGAGATAAACAAAGCAGGGGTGCCACAAGCTTCCGTCCTCACTCCCACATTGTACAGTATAATTGTGGCGTGTAGACCCATTGCTGGGCAACAACAGCAAAACAAACAACTACATAAGGGTCGTTATCAGGCAACGGTTCTTAAACAACAGAGGAATGGTGTTCTCTGTGTAGTGCAAGCCAAGATGTTATAAGCTGGACAGTTAGTGAGAGGAGAGTTAGAGTTAGTCAGTCAGTGGAGTGGAGGGGAGTCATTTGATTTGTGAGTGAGTTAGATAATTGCTGGGGCTCTGCTGTTGTGAGCTGTTACTGAGAGAAGCCAGTAGCTGAGGTCGGGGACAGTTCGGGAACCCACATGAAGGTGAATGTCCGCCATTGCAAGCCATTACCAGAACACTGATGAAGACATTGCAGGCTGAGAAGATACAAGTGTGTGTTCCAGTGACCTGTAAAGTGTGTGTATTAGTGAAAAGCATTTGTAAGAGTTTAATAAATAAAATACGGATTCAAACTCTGTCTATAGTCACTCTATCACATGATAATATAAATTATACACCCCGAAAAACTGGTGGCTATCTAGGCCTTTCTGTTGATGACACCTGTATATATGCAACATACCACAGAAAGGGTTATGTTCTCAGAAAGATACACCGAGGTCTCAGTGTTGTTGAGAACCGAAGTGAGCACTGGAACATAAAAATCGATCAGGTTATCTACTTTTCTCACAGACTTAGGCTCCCTGAGGCTCATCTTATATTGAATGGATGGAATATCCCCTTTGTCAGTCATGTTGTATATCTCGGAGTAGTCTTCAATAAGGGGATGACATGGAGACTGCACACAGAAAACATTTATTAAAATCTACTTCCTATCCAAAAGTGAGCGTTTAAGCCTGTATTAAACTAACCCTCCATAAAGCACTGATTAAATAAGTAATGGCTTATACTTGGCCGGCCTGGGAATTAGTGGCAGACATCTACCTCCTAAATTTGCAGTGCCTTTAAAACAAGGTTCTCCGCACCATTGAAAACTTTCCAAGGTGCATACCACTCCACAATTTGCACTCAACTTTCAATCTTCCATATGTATACAATCATATAATAAATTTGTGCAGGCAATAAGCAGAAGTCACATAAAATCATGAGAATGACTATGTTTGCAGCATAGAACAAGGCAAAGCTAGACATAGAAAATATACTTATGACCTTTCAAGTGACTAAGCTTCCATTGTAACATAAGATAAGTAAGACAGGCAAGATCTGCTTTGCAAAGACTGGACTGACAGAGGACTTGTATATAGTGCAAAGGGAAGAAATTTCAATTTAATGCTATCTGTGCAATACATACACTTGATGAAAGGCCAAGCCTATTTATAAGAATCAAATACACCCTCTCATTACAGAGGATGTTACATAAGAACTATGTTCCCAAGGGTTCACTTGCCCGAAAAAAAAGATCTCTGGTCATGAGCCTCAAGGGGATTGGCGCCAAGACAAAATGATTGGCGGTAAAGCCCCAGTCATAAAGTAACACTGACTCTGAGTTAGTTGCGGCGGTGTCTGCGGGTGGATGCAGCTGGAAGGTTCTGGCAGGCATGTGTGAAGAAGGAAGTTGAGGAGTCTCAATTGTTGGAAACCATAACCAAGCAACGCCTAGAAGACACTAGAAGACTAGTGTGTGTTACAGAGATTTTTAGTTTAGTCACGGGTTATAAGTGTCCAATAAAACCAATAATCCATCCAAACCCCATGTCTACTCATTAAAACATGACAGCATCATTGATTTCTACAATGACCATCTTTAAGTGCTGGTTACCTCTGGTCTGTTAAATTTTTATTATTTTTTATCCTGATATTAGCTGTGACAGTTTAGATCAAAACTAGGACTTTCTGAATGCTAGGTTAGTATGCTGACTACCAGAACATGAGCGTGATCACTTTATATTTTAGTTACTGCCAGCACGCTATCCACCCCAGTGGTCTAGTGGTTAGCATAAAGCCTGGTATTCAAATGGTCCCACATTAAGTCCTTTCCTTCTGATGTCACATATTTGGGGTTAGCGTGACTAATAATAATTGGTTGTGGATTTGATGATTGGGTTTACTGGCACTTCTTTACAATTACAATCAATTAAGACAGCTCAAAATCAATTACTGCCTATGACTCGCTACATTCCTTACTGGACTACAAGTGTCTTCTCTTCTACTGCGTGGAAATGATTTCACCTTCACCAGTGTATCTGTTGCAGTGGGAATTTGTGTTTGAGGACTTGCTACCTAGCAACAGAAATCTCACTGTTGACTACGTAACCTCGAGGATGTGTTTACTGGTTCATTCTGGCTTTCAGGTGTCACGTCACAGTATCATCATAAAAATCTGTCAGTATGGCAAACAGTCACTTGAGAATGGGATTAAAGCCAACTCCAGAAATATTTCATTTAATAAATACACCTCACACAATGGATAATATCTGTACAATCAATAACATTTGTTTGATTTGAATTCTCACAGCACAGACCATGAAGGGTATTATGTTCTGTGATGTAATGTCATGTAGTCCAGCAGAAGTTCATTAATGTTTCAGAGTAATATGCTATTTTCATGTTCATGGTAAGTCAAGCAAGTACAAGTTGCTTGCTGCCTGCTTCTTGCTGGTTGTTTGTTTGAACTGCCCTTCAGTCCTGAGGGTGGAGGCAGTTGCTTTCTCCAAAACACTGGTTAACTTCTGCTGGAATGTGCTTTGTCATATCTTAGAAAATACTAGACTTCAGAATCAGCCTTTGCCACAAATATTCAATCATCAAACATTTTATATATATAATATGTTCCTTCTGGATCTTATAGAAAGGGTGGAGCTAATACTGCTATACATATTCTAATGCTGTATATGATTTGATAATCATAGTGTTAAGCACAATGGGCTATAAAATATGTTCCTTGTATTTCTTGCGGTAGCCCCATGTCAGCATCCCAAGACAAGTCCAACGACCAGTCCCACCAACCAACAGCCACATGGTTATCAACAACCACAAAGCAATCTTCGGGGTTCACAGAGACGCCATAAACCAACAGGAGGAACAGGAATGCCTGCTAGAACAAGCTTTGAGGCTTATGAAGAACGCACAGTTCCAGCTCTTAGGCAGTAAGTTTGTGGTAAAATATTTCACTGACAGTGCATTAACTAAAATGCATGATTGCTGAAGTACATGGTCTCACATGTAATGAATAAAGGAGACCTAGAATCCTAGGGTACAGATATAAAAAGGGATATTGGAACATGAGTAAAGAACTGTTCTGTTAATGGGGCAAGAAAATCTACTCATTTTTCAAATATTCACTGCACAATTTGACTTCAGTAGTAATGCTTCTAACCTCTACATGACAGGTGCCTTGTTCAGTGCTTGGCTGGGACTGAGATTTCCGTGGTTTTCCTCAGTCCCTCCAGGCATTACCTAGCTTCCTTTCGCATCCTTTCCAATTCATTATTCACCACTCATGCTAGCACTGATGTTAAGTAATGGCACAACAATATGAAATATTTGAATACAAATACTCCCTGCACCTTGCCTTCAGCAGCATCAGGAGAAGAGATAGATGAGTATGGAGCATCAACTGAATAATAATTCGCAAAAGAGCACTGACCTGCTGGCAGAAAAATCTTCCTCTGTAATCAAATGTAATGTAATAGAAACATGGGTTCTGGTTTTGGTGTGGGAGAGGGCGCAGCTACAAAATATTACAAATTTTTGTTTACGATTTTTGGAAATAGATGAAGATTGAGAGGACACATAAATCCAAATGCCCTAGGGTGATCTGTTAAAATAGTCTCATACGGCTTAAAATTCTGTGGGGGGGGGGGGNCTCGCTTGCAAATCTTCATACCAGAATACACGAAGAAAAAAAATATCTTCTTCTGCTTACATAGCTACTTTCATTTTCTGTGAATCATCTAGCAATAAAGCCCCGCCCTCTATTTCTCTCCCTTAATTCCTTTTCCTCAATTTCTTTCAGAGCTCCTTCTTCCTCCTTCTTGACACCATTCATAACCTATTGTTCCCACTTTGACCACGGTCTTACTTTTCAATAAAGAATCCCAAGTCAGAAGAAATGTAACACAAATATGACCTGATGAAGATTTATTGCTGTGTTACATGCTTATGAATATCTTATTTCAGCTGCCACACTACCACACACAGAGAATACCAACTTGATGGGGCACCTGAGGCAACCAAATCTCGGCTCACTGAACGAGAGAAGAAGCAAGCAGCTCTGCCCATATCTGTGTATGGGACTGATTTGGTAAGCACATCGTTTTTACCTCTAAATTTTGATCATGTTAAGCCAAGATGAATCCCAGAATTTGCCTGGTGGAATCCGTTGTTAAGGTCAAGATGAATCTCAGATCCAATTAATTACCTTCTAGATGCGTAGCAGAAACTGTACCTACTGTACCACACTCCATCATTTTGTAATCCTAAAAGGTAAAGCTGTCCCTGTGCTTAATTATTTTAGCACTAATGCCATGAAGACATAGCTAAACCCTTCTTGACCTTGGGTTGAGATGGAGGTCAACATCAGCTTTATGTCCCAGCTGCTTTACCTCTGGAGAAATAGCCCCGCTGTCCATTTGACAGGAACCTTGGTGGACCCCAGAGATGGTCTGAACAATGTGGAGAAGAAAAAATCTTGCACTACCGGGAATCGAACCCAGCCCGTCCAAGTCCATCACTATGCTGACTGAGCTATCCTAGTCCCCCTTTGTAGGGTAGTGGTTGAGGGGCTATGCTACAAGCCGGAAGGTCGCGGGTTCAAGTCCCGATGAGGTCATTGGATTTTTTTCAGTTGACCTAATCCTTCCAGCCCCACTAGGCCATGGGGTTTACTCTGCCTCTAACAGAAATGAGTACCAGGAATTAATTAAATAATTTCCCTGGGGAGTAAAGCGCGGCTGGTGCGTAAGGTTGACAACCTTACTGCCATCTTTGAGCCGATTGTCTAGATAATGTGGGACCCTCAACGTCTCACAACCCTATGGGCCTTCACGGCCTGGTACAGGGATAGCTTTACTTCTTTTTTTTTTTTTTGACAGTTACAGTCCCCACTAGTAATTATTAACATAAATACATAAAAAAATCTGTGCAGTAACATCATATTACTTGCAGGTAGAAAAGTTCTATTCAAAGCAGTATTCAGATAAGGAGGAGGGCCTCCGGTTGCTCAAAGAAGAGCTACGTGCTTTAGTGTCAGGGGACAGCAATTTGGATCAACAGCACAACTCACCAAACAAAATAGCCCGTGCAGCCATCTTTCTACTGCACCGAGCTCTCAGAGACAAAGTATACGCAGTCTACAGTTTAGCAGCTGAAGCCATAAGACTCTTCTTCACGGAGTTTGTGCCAGCCAGGTACAGTCAAGATTTCAGCCTTCTGCATTGCTGTGAACAGACACTTCCTGGTTGTGACAAGATAAATCTTAAGAATTGATTAAGATTACTGTCACCTAGGCTGTCATGCCATGTAGTCTGAAAGGTATTTTACAAGATTTCAGAGGAACTTGAAGGGTGGAAGAACAATCAGTGTGAAAAAGGTGGTTAGTGATATAGGAAAGGAAGGACAAGGGCTGGAGCAGAGTGAAATGAAGGCCTGCGGTCCTGAAAACAACCACACCATACAACTATGTGATGAAAGCAGGGAGACATAAAATGTAAAATAAAATAATGTAAAAAGCAGATGATATAACAAATTGAAAAAAAAAGAAATAAAGAAGGAAATAAAAGAGTATTAAAATGGGGTATTGAAGAGGAGTTGAGACAGCAAAGTACAATAACAGCGCTTTTGAGATCCACAGGATTTCATCACAAACTGCTTCCTCTGGTTTACTTGTCCTCCCTTCCCTACATCACTGACCATTTTGCTTGCAAATCTTACTCTTCTATCATGAAGACTGAGGCAGTATGTCTGTCTGAAACATTGGTAGATATCTGCTAGACTACATGTCACACTGCAGAAGAAAATGTGACCTTCATAGTCACTGCCATGAGAACTCCAAATCTCACATCTTAAAACCTGCTGTCACACTGTCCATTGCCTTCACACTGGTCAGTGTTGACCTTCCAGGCAACTGTCCATCAGGCAAGGATATATTCAGAATACATTTTCGAGATTGGGGCATCCAAAGGGCTTAATTTATTACACATAATGTCAGGGTCAGAATGATGGTCAGTACAGTGGGCCTGCAGCTTGATGTGAGACCTGAACCACAGGGTATTCTCCACAATTCCAAAGTGGTGAAGGTTTCATGGGCAGAAAAATTTGTCCATGGTTCTGACTGGGGACTGATCTAAGAACCCTCTAGTTGAGAATTTCATATATTTTCCTGAAACCATCAGCTCCCCTTTGAATTGATGTACGAAATGCTGCAAATTTTCCTTGCCTAACTTGTTTCTCCTATGTTTAATTAATCATGATGCCATGAAGATGTGTGTGGGAGTTGAGGTATAACCCCAGGCTTTATTAATCTCAGCACTAGATGGAGATGAGTGGTGAACTTCAAGCCCCTGCCTCTCTACCCCAGGAGAACAATGTCTCTGGCACCAGTTTGATAAGAGGCTGGATGGACTCAAGGGCCAGTATGAACATAATGGAGAAGAGAAAAATGTCAGCATTAAAATGTACAAAACAACTGTGTTACAATTGCAGAAGAAATTATCTCATCTCAATATTCAAATGATGGGTTGCACTTGATTGAGAGCTGATAATTTTTTCCTCACAGGGTGACCCCTGCTGAGGTGGCACGTAGTGTGGACCGTCTACTCCCCGAACTACTGTCCAAGTCAGGTGACCCCACACCCAGGATACATAACATGGCCGTCCACACCTTACTTAGTATGGCTGACTGTCGAGAAGTCAGGTGAACTTCAAGTGTTTATTTTTTATATTTAAACAAATCAATATACACGTATTTCACGTATTCGTTTGCATTGTTCATGTAACTTATAATAAAGAAAAAAAGTAAAGCTGTCCCTGTAACAGGCCGTGAAGGCCGATAGGGTTGTGAGACTTTGAGGGTCCCTCCTTATCTAGACAATCGGCTCAAACATGGCGGAGAAGTTGTCAGTCTTTTGCACCAGCCGTGCTTTATTCCCCTGGAAAATTATTTAATTAATTTCTGGTACTCATTTCTGTTAGAGGCTGAGTCAACTCCAGGGCCATAGTGAGGCTGGAAGGGTTAGATCAACTGAAAAAAAAATCCAATGACCTTAACGGGACTTGAACCCGCGACATTCCGGCTTGTAGCATAGTGCCTCAACCAACTATGCTACTGCGTAACCATGTAACTTATACTAAAGTTTTAATTCAGAATTTAATTTTCAATTAAAACTCTCATCTGTTCACTTTATTTGTCCTATTTACACATGTTTCGACCTACATGGCCATTAAGTACGCTTAAATTGTTTGGTGAAATTGCTGCAATCTATGTGATTGGCATGGCCTTTGATATATGATATGTATACCAAGTTTTAATGAAGATTCGTTCAGACATTCAAGTAATATTAATGTTGTTACCTTAACAGTTTGGAAGGCCTTAGTGTCGGTATTACTGACGGGAGAGATTTACTGGGTGCTCCTAAAAGAATGGTTGGGTTTCAGACACGTATATATTTCGTATTTCTTACCGTGTACAATCATAATATGTCATTCGGAAGCTTAACTGCCCAAATTTTATGTGCATCCATCAAAGTGCCTCTGTGTGCGCACCTTTCGTTGCCTTTACAGAGACATCCACTGTCCACAAACTGCCGGTACCATCTGCGAATGTTGTTTTCATGTGGCGCCTCATTCTGAAAACGTACACGAAATTCACAGCGCACTGTAACGATGGATTTAGACACCTAAAATCGCAGCACGCAATATGCCTTCTTTTACTGGGTCGCCATCTTACATTTCACGCCGCCTAACTGTCGGATATGGAACTAGGAAAGAGCGCGATATACAAAATGAAAACTTGAGAGCCGCGTTATGAATCCGTATACGTTTTGCTTTTCATCACCAAAAACCGACGGAGATATACGGCAATGAAATCCCACCATTCTTTTAGGTACACCCTGTATAAGTAAGCCATTGAGATGGGCTCAGTTGCCATGATATAACACTCTTAATAGTGTGCATCCTATTGTGTGTTATGAATAAGGTACATAAACGTATATAGGTATGCAGTCTACACAACAACATTCTGTATTTAAAAAACAAAGAAGACACTACTGTATCAGCATTTATTTTTATTTTGTTTTTAACGACGCAACATGTTTCGACGCTTATACCGGGTCATCAGGCTTACAGTGCTCCAGTTTCAGCTGTTGAACTGCAATTAATTTTCATCTAATTCTTCGAATAAGGATTCTTATTGTGTCTTGAAATTATTTAAATGCCTAAGTTCATAAATTGAGTCTTGGTCAACATTTAAAATTTAAAATGCTTAGATAATAAAACTTACAATTAAGGACATAAAGAGTAAATTAGAAACTGAAGATCAGAACATGAAAGTTAAAATAGTCGCTTTTGCCATCATAAAATCAGGTCAACATGTAGCGGTTGCAGAGTTTTACCACAAAACATTTCTATTCTATTTTTGTACAATTTTAACTTTCATGTACTAAGCATCATACAGTTGGTTCAGGCGTTCAAAGTTGTTATGGGGGATACACATACAGACACACAGACACCCAGACAGCATGATGATCTCATAAGCCTACTTTGATTTTTTTTAAATGAGGAAAGTGGGCTAAAAATGTTCCTCCAGTTGATCCGGAAGCTTTTTGCAGAACTTTTAAAATAAAAACAATTGAATACAGGTCACTTGATAATCAAGATGCTGATTTGGCACAGTGAGCATGTGTGCTTGATAAGAGACAGTGGCCTTAAGATGTTAATATTCAGCTAACATCCAACGAGACTGAAGTTAGAAAATTATCGATGACACTTCACCTACAGGAAAGCAATGCGTTGGTAAATTCAAAACTGACATTCTACAAGATTGCCATTAGAATTTATTAATTAGATTTCAACTAAACAAAGAAATACGTTTCGCTGATTTTTTATCAGACTGAAAGGATGGTTCCAGAAACATAGCTGCATTTGAAGTGCTTTGAGTATCATGTTCATTTCTTCAATTGACTGTGAACGAGGATTTTCTAAAATTAATCTGGTCATCAGTCCAAACAGAGTTTTCTGGAGTCGATAACAGTTGCACGACTGTTGTTTATTACAACTGTAAGTCTCCCCTCCCACACTTTGACCAAACAAAATAGGTGGACTCATGGTTACACCGAAAACATCGGTCAGGTATAGGCACCACCAACAAGAAATGAAGTCAGGACATTGCATCAGATGGGAGTGTCATGAATTAACGTCATGGGGATCCATTGCGCTGACCACATGACACCCTATATCCACAAATTTGGCACTAACTTCGCCGACAAGTGGCAGTCGCTCGCTCAGTCAATATAGTTTGCTTGCGGACTACAGGCCATGGAGTTTTTTGGGAGTGTCATGAAAATTTTGAATTTTATGTAAAACTCAATTTGTATGCTTTCATGTATTAATTCTTTATATTCAAAGCCATAAACAGCATGTCCAAATGTCTTATTTTACTTTAATATTTAAAAAATCATTATTTACTTATTTCAACGTGATGAAAGTTTATCATAAAGTTAACTCAAGATGGATTCGGGGTTCTGTAAACAGAAAGGATGGAGAGGTACTTTTCAAATTTACTTTCAAGAAATGCATATTTGCACCTTTCTTTTTACAGAAAAAACACTGCCTAAAACTAATGACCTTGTAAACGTCATACTAGTTTTATCCCGAACTGTAAGAAGGACCCATTCTCACTCAGGATGTAGTTGCTTCATTTGTAAGTTTACAAACACACAGTAGCCGAAAGCATAAAGAAAGCAGTACACTCAAACAGAATACACATTGCAGATGATAACTACATCAACATACTTGGGAACTACACACAAACACTCATGCCACTGTGCAAATGAATCCAAACAAGGAGACCTCAGACAATGTTGTTGGACAATGACCCCAAGCAAAATATAAAAATTTTAACATGTGGCGCATGTTCAGACTTTCTGTTAAGATTTTCTGGAAAACTTCATAACTAATCCCAATGGTGTCTGAGAGTTCATGGATTGTTTGGCGACAGTCATCGTTGATGAATTCTAGAATTTTGTGTCCTTTACCTGGTGCTTGGCTGCCTTGGACGTTTGTCATCTTCAACCGATGTTCGAAAGGCCTAGAAACATGAATTCCATTCAAAAACAACTGTCTGGCTTAGAAAATGTTCTCTAAGAACCTCACAAAGCATTTCAAGGGTTTCGGTAGCGGACTTGCCGAGCTTCACACAAAATTTGATGCAGACACATTGCTCGATTTTGCCATCCATCACAGATAAAACGAAACACAAAGTTGAAAAAGGACTAGTGTAAAAACAATGCATGTTCACAGTGCAATGTCATGTCGCAGATTGATGCAATAGGCTTGCAGAAGTGTGACTTTGGCCTCCCCTCTCATCATCTTTCACCAAGGCAGTGACAATAATAGTCTGGGAATTTTCTGATAGCACCTTGTATGTGTGNCTGCAGAATTCTACATTACTGCAGACATGTTGTGTAACAGCAATGTTTTCTTGCAGAGACCTTCATTTAATTCCAGTCCATCTCAGTCGACCTCTGACAAGTAGCACACACCCCAGGCTAGCACTTAGTCGCCTTGAGATGGTGGAACAACTTGTGCTTAATCATGGCATCTCCACTGATAAACAGAGGTAAGATTCTTCCACTAAGAAGCTGTGGTATGAATGAATGAATGTATAAGGGGTGGGCCTTCTTGGCCCTTGCACCGCGACCTACAGTGGTCTATTGTGCTACCTCTTTTGATTATCCCCTCAGCAATCTTGTGCTTCGAATGAAGCACAGGATTTTGTATGTGGGAGCATCGAAATAGTCACTTGGTTCCATAAAGTATTGACCCAAGTGACGTAATCTTAAATAAGCTAAGGCCTCACATTCACACACGATATGTGTCGCTGTTTCATATTCTTCTTGACACCTCTCACAAGTGTAACTATTACTTAGTCCCAATTTGAAGAGGTGTCCTTTGAGGTGACAGTGTCCTGTAAGTAGTCCCACCACCCATCATAGCTGGTTCCTGTTTAACTTCAACAGTTTCTTCACTCTTTTAGCTGAGGGTCCTCATATGAGTCCCTTTGCTTGCCTGAGTCCAGTCAAGGATCCCCAGTATTTCTTGTGCTTCATATATATCCAGTCCCTGATTGTCTTTCTCTCGCAACTCCTATAGAGATGCCACAGGCTGGTTCAGGTCCTATGAACGGATATTCAGCTCCAATCTTAGCCAATTCACCACAGATATGGATGCTTTCCTTGTCAATCAGTAAAAGTACTACTTAAGTTTTATTTTGGAACCAGTGGATTCTAGCATTAAACTGAAGAAACTTTTCACTCGAAGTAATTTAACGTATCAGTATTGGCTTGGGATCATTGAAACTGAATATTAAGTGAGCAAAAACTACAAACTGAAGAATATCAGTGTACTGCAATATGCAATTGTAGTTGAAACTCTTGAAGAATGGCTAATATTCAAATCAATAAACTGAAATTCCTCTTGAAATTTAGAGAAAAAATGGGAATGAGGATATAAGCCAGATTCAGAAGTGCTACTACAATATTTGCACATCACAGAGCTACTGTATATATTGAAAGAGTACAGATCAAGTTTCATATATTTGGATGTTCCATTTTAGGTCTACAGTCAAAAGCAGAGAAGTCACATTTTCATATGCATTACATGCATATTGCATATGCATAATGCATATTCACAGAAAATGACACAAATAAAAAAGAGCAATTCTTCTCACAGAGAATGAACACTGACAGGGTATCTGTAATCTTAACTGAAGGCTAGTTATCCTGCTCATAGCATATTAACTTTACTATCTGCCACAATTTGCTACTTTCTCTATGATGAATTAATATTTCATGATAAAACTGTGGCAAAATTAAGGTCTCTTGTTTCAGTGGTCTGACATGTCGAGTTCTGTCAGAATTTGGGTCGTCAGGACTACACCACCCGGCGGAGGCAGTACGCAAAGTGGCCGAACGAATTCTCACATTGGTATACAGGGTAAACCCACGACTTGTTCGCAAACAATTGCCGCCCGATGATGACATTACAAGACGTAACTTGCTGTACAGGCAGCTCTTCCATGAATTTGATCGAATAGATATTCAGGTACATGAAACACAAATTACGAACTTGAGTTACATTTACAGTTCCCACAGCAGTGACTCTGTCTCCTCAAATGTGATACTGTCTAGTCTGGCAATCTACCAGCATTTCATAGGAATGTACTGTTTCCATTCTCCACGCCAAAGAGTGAGTTCTGAGGTTTTCATGGTGGTAACTGTTCAGGGTTTGGTCTTCTGAGTTGCAATGCCCTGCAGTCTTGAGTGTGGATAATGATATTTTGGAGGAATATGCTGAGGGAGCTTCTCCATAACACTGATGTCTGCCTTCAAACAACACACTCTCACAACTGGGAAGATCACAGATTGACCCCAGAGTGAGCCAAATAACTGTCAAATCAAACAACTATATTTTAAATGGACACCACAATATTCAGATTTCCAAACAGCTGTTCAAAAGGTACTAGAGTTCTCATTATTATATGGTAAACATGTGTTCTAAATTTTGTCCAATATTCTTCTCTCATGGTTAAGTCCATATATAGATTAAATCATTGGGGATCATCAGTGTGGGTTTCGACATAACAGATCAACTACAGATCAGATCTTTTGCATTCGTCAGATATTGGAGAAAAAATGGAGTATGATGAGACAGTACATCAGCTATTCATAGACTTCAAAAAAGCCTATGATTCAGTTAGGAGGGAAGTATTGTACAATATTCTGATAGAGTTTGGGATACCCATGAAACTAGGTAGGTTGATTAAAATATGTTTAAACGAAATGTATAGTAAAGTCCATGTAGGTAAATATTTGTCTGATAAATTTCCTATCCAGAATAGTCTAAAACAAGGAGATGCTTTATTGCCACTCCTTTTCAACTTTGCTTTAGAATATGCCATTAGGAAGATCCAGGGAAACCAGGTAGGACTGAAATTGAACAGGACACATCAGCTGTTGGCCTATGCCAATGACATGAATCTATTGGGTGATAATGTAGATACCATAAAGAAAAACACACAAACTTTAACTGATGCAAGTAAAGAGGTTGGTCTAGAAGAAAACACTGAGAAAACTAAGTATATGTTGATGTCTCATCACCAAAATGCAGGGCAAAATCATGTCATAAATATAGGAAACAGATGTTTTGAAAATGTGGCACAATTCAGATATTTGGGAACAACGATAACAAATCAAANTAGACGAGGGATGTATATAGGATATTGGTGGGAAAGTCAGAAGGAAAGACACCACTGGGAAGACCAAGGCGTAGGTGGGTGGACAATATTAAAATGGAAATAAAATTAAAATCTCTCTTAGAGAGATAGGATGGGCTGCACCATAGCTCAAGCAGTTAGTCGCTGGCTTCCCACCGCAGCGGCCCAGGTTCGATGCCGGGTCTGGTCAAGTGGGATTTGTGGTGGACAAAGTGGCGCTGGGGCGGGTTTTCTCCAAGTACTTCGGTTTCCCCTGCCAATCTTCATTCCACCAAATTCTCCATCATCATAATCACCCAGGGCAGGTACAATAGGCCAATCAGTGGCCGCCGTGCTGAGTGGAGCCAGTTGGACTCCACCCCCCACTAAGAGAAATATATTAAAAAAATATACTAGAGATAGGATGAGATGGATTGGATTGATCTGGCTCAGGATAGGGACCAGTGGATGGCTCCTGTGAACACAGTAATGAACCTTTGGGTTCCATAAAATGCTGGGAAATTCTTGAGTAGCTGCAGAATTGGCGGCTCCTCCAGAAGGGCTCAGCTCCATGAGTAAGTAAGTAAACATGTGTTCTATTCATAATTTTACTAGCAGCTATGCTTTGGTTGGCACTGCAGTCTACACTAAATATTAACTGCATCATCAGTTTCGATCAAAAATCAAAGACGATACTGTCTTATTATGTAAGGATTGGTGCCGCCAATTCAGAAAGAGTTGAATATCAATGAATTTCATTATTAGACAATTTGAAGATTACTTATATTCAAGGCGGGTCTGAATATCGCAGATTGTTTTTCCATGAGGGGAGCAGCCAAGAAATTTGTTTGAAAACTTACTGATGGGCTTGATTTGGTTCATCCTGGTCTGTTACACTAGCAGTTATTATAAAAGATTAATCAACTCTGTCCAGTGTGACTGATAAAATGTTATTTCTTTCTTTTCTTTTTAATCTTTCATCCTGACTTGTTTTAGTCTGTGAGACCATCTTCAGAAGGATATATCAATGCAGGCAGAAACTACTACTACAATGTGACTGGTCAATATCAGTACATACATACAATATCATCAAAATGCCATGAATATAAAATTTGATCCTTTAACAACTATAGCAATGTGCATGAATACATCAATATATCTATAAATTATTACAATTAATATGTTCACAAATGTGGTTTTGAAGAGAAATTAAAATTTGTTGAACCAGTTTGGTTCATGTCCTTTATATTGACTCTCTTTAAAGGAATTTGAGTGTCTACCAAATTGCGGTTCAGTTGCTTGGTGAATAGGACTCTGCAAATATATTATGGGTATAATATGGTATTTCCATAATCCCGATTTTTATTTAAATGTGTGACACTAAAGGTAGGATAAAATAACAAAGGCTTGCATTTATATAAAAAAAAAATTGGGATTATGGAAATACTTCTAACAGCAAATTTAGGCATATAATTTTTATAGAGTTGTGTCATTTTTTAACATGGTCCTTGTTGCATTCAATGAATGTCCTCCACTGATTCCTCATGATAAGAAATCCTTTGTCTGCATGAATAGCTACTCATGCACTGCCTCTCGCACTTCTTCGTCGGATGGGAAAGTCTTTCCACTGAGAACCTGCTTGAATGGCCCAAAGATGTGGTAGAGTACAGCGGATCAGGAAGACACTACAGTTGAACGTCCTTGATGTCCTACTTTCAGCTGTCACACGGACAATATGTGGCCTGGTGCTGTAATGTAGCAATAAGATGCCAGTACTGAGTAGGCCACAAAGTTTTCATCTAATGGCTGTTCTCAGATGATTCCTCAGGAGGTTGAAATACAAGGCACTGGTGACCGTGTTCCCCTTGGACGTGTAGCATTCTACACATTGGCCCTGATGATTCCAGAACAGTCCCAGCATCATTTTCTCCGCAGTGGCCTGGGTGAGAACTTATTTGGGTTTTGGTGAGCTAGAATGGTGGCATTCTTTGCTGGCTGGTAGTAGTGGACCTAGTTTTCAACTGCAGTCACTATGCACTTAAGGAAGCCATTAACTTCTCTTTCAAATCATCACAAAAGATCCTGGCGGGGCCCACGCTTCTTTCCTCTAGTTCTGGAGTCATTTATCTAGTCACCCACTTTGTGGAACTCCTAGATGCCATTTATGATATGGTGAGCTGAACCATGACTGATGTCCAACATGGCAGCCACTTTGTTCACATGAATGCAATCTTTCTTTCGCAATTTAAAGTTTCCATTTGACTCATCTCACCCAATCATTGGTATATTCAGTTTTTATACAATTCCAAAAATCCAAATGGGAAGATACCTGCATTGCCAGCTCCCCTCCCTTCTGTTAGAACACATGTGTTCACTGTGACCGCCATTATAACGAACAAAACTAGGCTCCAAGGGTTTATACTGTCTCAGGGGCAGTGGGTAGGGACGACTGCATCACCTGGCATCCATAAGCCACTCAGCTGTTGGCGAAAGTCAAAGCTGCTCAACAACTCGCTAAAAATTCCCCACCGTGACATTCCTAAGAAGAGTAATTATCAAGTTTTCACGAGAGTCCAGTTCAGTTCAGTTCAGTATAGAGCAGATGAAGAGAGAACGAGTTCAGTGCAGTGCAGAGCACCCAAGTGAGTGTTTAGTTGGTCAATCTGTGAATTATTTAATCAGTAAATTGGTGAGGTAGTTAGTGGGTCAGTCAGTTTTCAGCTCAGTTCAGTGTAGTACAAGGAAGTCAAAAGAAGAAGAGAGTGCAGTGAGCGAGAAGTGATGTTGCAGTGAATGAAGTAACGAGTGAACATAGAACATACCTCAAGATCATAAGTGGTTATGAATGGTGTGGCAGTAACTACTCCAAATGTCATTAATCATTATAATATCATAATTTAAATGAGAGATAACAATTGTAAGGTAAAATTATCATCCTGTGGGATGTCACATGGTGTAGTCTGGTAAGACAGGTACCGGGTCTCAAAGGGCAGTTGGTACCCATCACCCATACTCTACTTTCTGGGTAGAACTGACTACTAGCTGGAAAATTGAGGCAGTATTTTCCTCCAATACATTGGTAATATAAGATCTAGCTTCTAATGTAACTTAATTTGGTTTCTTAACAGCGAAAGAAAGAAATCCTGGAGCGAAACAAACAGGTTGTGGTCACTGCAGCAGGAGGAGCTGGTAGTGGTGGGGGTTCAGTGGGGCAGGGAAGCAGTTCCAGTTCAGCTAGTGCCATCACATCCCCTAGTGATACATCACAGCAGGACGCAACAGATGATAAGTAAGTGGCTATTAGTACCTCCAGATACAGAGTGTTCAGCCTTCTAGCTCCTGCCCATGCAGTTGGGATGTACTTTGCATATTTTACATCAGGTTACCTACATGGCAGCTGCTTTACTTCCAATGATATGGTGACCATGAGTATAACAGTCGGCAGGGAGATCTACAGCTTAATGTAGGTTCCAAACCACTGGAAACCTTTATATTGCAACTGTTTCATCTTTGGTAGGAGTGAAGTTTTCTTTCTGTGAGAAAAAGAAGTCTGTAAACATATCTCAGATTGACCAAGTTCTCTCTGATAAGTGTGTGCTTACTCCTATCCTAGGCCTCTAAAAATGGTAAGTAAAATTAATGCTGTGTTTAGCACCACTTTCTTGAAAGCATAATTCTACAAACTTTCCTCACCATGACAGCACAGAAATGTGACAGATTAACATTATATTCCAGCTTCCCTTTTGTGCAGCCTGCAAAGTATACTTGCAGCCTAAGAAATGCATGTTAACATTCTCCTTCTCCTTAGAAAGAAATAAAATCTTGTTAACAATGCTAATTATCAGATGAATATCTTTCCTACTTTAGAAATAGTATACTGTTGTGTCATATTGTGTGTAAAACAGTACTTATTATTATTCAGTCGACATAATTCTAGTATATATATATATACACCAAGCAGTTGCATGTGCTACATGTTTCAGCCTATTGCGGCCATCACACTCGCCACATAAGGGCAGGCCTCAAGAAGAAAAGAACATGAAAACATCACATCACACAACTGTAGGCAGGAAAACATCACATCACAAACCCATAGGCCTACATACAACCACAGAATCAACATAAGATTAAAGGAAGAATACCATGAAAAACAAGAATGCACGTTGGCAAACACCACTTAAAATCTGGCAACACAAAGAAAAGGGTCAAAACAACATAAAGCAAAAAGAGAAAATACACACACACACACACATACCTTTAACATATAACCCAATTTTAATTCCAATTACATCATTTTAATATGTATTTTTAAAGTTTTAATGTTAATATTTAATACATTTAAAACACAAGGGCATTACATAAACAACATACCCATACATGCACCCCCAATATGTAAACACTGACCAGTGTAGGGAAATACAGAAGATAGAAGGAAGGGTGACTGTAAAAGCTCTATGTACCTGCTGATGGCTGTAGCAGTCTGAAATATGCACTACATGCAAATGCATGGTGTGTTTATACCCGAATTGTGTTGACTGAATAATAATAATAATCACTGCCTTTCTTTCTTACTTCAACTTGTTATTACATATGCTTCACAAATCTGATCACTGCAGGGCAGATACATGTATTGCTATTTGAAAAACATGTGGTTTTTATAATGTGGCCTACAGGCGGATACCCAAATTATAATGCAACTCCTCAGTGGGTTCAAGTTGAACATCCAACATTGGAAACATTTGTTACATACAGTAAGTTCGGTAGGACATGAGCTATGGCTCATGTGCAGTTGCTTTGCTGCTGCAACAAGCACTGTGGTAATTCAATCCATAGTTACCTCTTGTGTTAGTAGTACAGAGAAGGCTCTTCCCCTACATGCACTACCGCCACTAGTAGACACTGTTTTTACCTTCCCTCTCACACATCTCAAGAGCTTATATCCTACTGAACAACTTATAGTGCTGTATTTATCATTCATTCAATGATGATGCCAGTAGTTCAGAGTAGATAGTATCAAATGGTAGGATGATTAGTGATAACAAAATGGAAAGATGGGGGCAAAAAAGAAAATGAGAATCTTGGTCAGGCTAGGTGGTCTTCAGGCTCAGACTTGAACCCAGGACCTTCAGATTATAAAGCAGGCCTGCCACCCACTGGGCCACAACATTCAGTTATGTATAGTTTTGTGACTTTCTTATGAAATACATTTCAATTAGTTGCGTACAGATCCTATGAAGTAGCATGAAAGTGGGTCCAGGAAAGGACAAGCTGAATGAGGCAACAAACCACTGGGCCTTCTTCACTGCTGTTTGGGGCTGTCCTGGGTTTAGAACAAAGCAATAAATGAGTCAGTGACCCAGCAGAAATATGACCCAATATAATTAACAAATGAAGAGAAAACAAACAATAATGAGGAGATGATATAGAATACGCTCTTATATTTTCACAAATGTGACCTCTGAACTTGGTGAGGTTATTCAACTGCAGGGCAGTGGATTACAGGGCTAGTACCTAAAATCAAAATAATCAAATGACACAAGACTAAATAATATAAAGAAAAATTGGCAGTTAGCTTGAGGGGCAAAAATAACAACATAAACCAGGGGAACCCATTGTAGGTGAGTAAACCAAAGAAATTCAAGGCAAAGACTGGGATTCAGAATATGGGCTGAATACAAGTTAGACAGCTTGCAAACAACAAGAGGTCTGCCTAACTGCCTCATGGATTGCAACAGCCACAGTACCTGTCAGCTCCAAGTCAAAACTGTGAAGGCCCAATCAGAGCATGCAGTTCAACTGACAGATGGAGTGGAGTTGGTAGTCAGGAAGAAGGGGGGAGGGGCAGGAAGAGAGGAAGAAAAGTACAGGTGTATGAGAAGATAGCTGTAGCCTATTTCAGAAAATAGTATCCACTGAGACAGGCAAGGTAGTTATGTTAAATACATTTTCAATTGCACCAATTTGCTTTCTTGCTTGTATCAGGATGTGCATCTTCTGTCTGTCCCGGTTTGATTCATTTACTGAGGAAGGTCTAAACATCCATTATTGGCGCTCATGCCCCATGCTGATGAGATGTGCACATTGCAAGCAAGTGGTGGAAATAGCCACTCTTTCACAACATTTGCTAGGTAAGCAATAAGAGATATACAAGATATGAACTCTTCATGGTAGTGACTATTAACATATGGTTTTCTGGAATGTTATGTTGTGTAATCCCGTAGTTACCAGTATTTCATAGTCTGTAGGTTCTGCTGAAATACTGGTATCCATCTAACAGGCTACCAGTGTCACATTCCAGAAGGTAATGATCCAATCAAAGATATGTTCAACAATTTTGGCAGCCATCTCAAAGATGAATTTTGTCAGATATCCCAAAGACAAAGCACATGTCATGGAATTCTTCTACTTTGTTCCCCATCATTCTATTATTTCTTTTTGAACTCTCAGTCTGAAACAGAAGACAGACACAGATATATTTTGGGTTTGGTAACAGTGTTCAAAAGGGAAGTATCTCAATCAAGGCTGGTGAGTGGAAATGTTTTTGAATTCATTTCAATATCCTCCCTTACTCTTTCCACACATAATGCACATTAAATGGTATCTTATATACATATTATGTAATATAAAAAAAGTATTTCATATGACTTCTATGTTATGTGATAGTAAGTAGGTGGTATAGAGCAATTGTTGTGAAATGGGTAGGCAGCCTGTCTTCTATAAAACTGTCTGTTGAGCAGAATTCTTGCACTGAGTCACCATGTGTTGAGACTACTTTTTAACTTTCATGATATAATGTGAATAAAATACACAGATAATTGTAATACAGCTACTGCAAAGTAATAATCATAATGTTTATCCAATAAAAAATATCAGAATTTCATAAGCTTTAATATTATGGAGCTATAAAACCAATATTATGAATTAACAGAAACTTCGGAGCAATGTACCCATTTAATTAATTACAGAAGAGTGTGAGATGCGAAAGTCATACCGAAAGTGTGAAACATGCACAGAAGCAGTTCTCTATGAACTTTTTGACCAACACAAGTCAGATGCATCATGTAATCGTGAGTACTGCACATAAACAAATTAGTTGATATCAAGAACACTCATAAAGTGTGCGTAAAACATCTCTGAAGGTATGTCATACCTTGACTACACAACCTTACAGAAGTCTGTGAGCTGAGCAAGATTTCCAGTTGGGTAATTTTGGTTCCCACTGTAAGCTGAAAGTAATTTAGCAACTTTGTAATGTTGATGTAAAGATCACATCTATCTGACAACGATGCACCATCAAATGTTTTACGCACACTTTATCAGAATAACAAATGAACAGATGAAGAACATGCATTATTAACGTCATTAAGTGGTGATACAACCCACCACTGGTCATAGGCTTGAACCATGATAGCAGAGTTAATGATTCATTCCAAGGCCCTAATGAATAAAATGTAGGTTCTGTCAACCCAAAAATAAAGCAGCGAAATAGAAAACAATTGACTACTCAGTACACAATGTGACTAATACAACTGCAGAATTTTTCATGGTGGTAAATACTAAAAAAAATCATTATCTGCAAGGACTGAGCTTGTTAGCCCATTCCATCCCCAATGATCATCTTGACCTTCCCGGATTATGTCCTACTATTGGTTGGTAATATAAAGTTGCGTGGGAGCTCTGTCAGTCTGATAATATGATCTTTGATTATGGTAAAGCTATCTCTGTAACAGGCCGTGGAGGCCCATAAGGTTGTGAGATGTCGAGGCTCCCACATTTTCTCTAGACAATCAGCTCACATATGGTGGTAAGGTTGTCAGCCTTATGTGCCAGCCGCCCTTTAGCCCCCAGGAAAATTCCTGGTGCTCATTTCTGTTAGAGGCTTAGTCAACCCCAGAGCCATAGCGCAGCTGGAAGGATTAGGTAAAAGAAAAAAAAAGAAAAATGTAAAGTTGTTCCTGTGCTCAACAAATTAAGCACTATGCCATGAAGGCATATGGGGTAGTGGATGTATAGATACACATTTTCTTGACCTTGGCACTAGCTGCAAGTGAGTGGTTAGCTTCACGCCCCTTCCACTTTACTCTTGGGGAAAGAAGGATTCTGTTTTGTAACATGAACATGTATGAAGGTCTCAACAGGACTAATACTGGAGAGAATGACAATGATGATCTTAAAAATAATGAAATACCTTTAAAACTAGGATTAATTTGGAGTGGACTGATCAAATGTCTGGAAGAATGACATTTAGGGAACCGCTCACATATGTGTAGTTCACTTCTGGAGGAGACAATCCAAAAGAATAAATGAAATCAGTCTGCTCTACAGTGGCACAGATATGCTCACAGTAGGCCAGCCATTTTATCTTGAAACCAATGAATGCAATGATTTCAGCTGCTGGACCAGAATCAACAACGAATCATTGTCCACTGTGTCACTGCAACATCCCACCTTATGAAGATGGATGGAGACAGCACCTTATGGGATTGCCATGTCCCAATCATCCACGAAAGAAACATCTGAAGAACCGTAAGTAATACAAATGCTACATTTACTTTTTAGACAGGGAATCTGTAATATGAGTGGATTTCCAATATTAACTATCAAGTGCCTCAAGACATTTCAGAAAATTGTTTTTTATAAACTGTGAGTCATAGAGAAAAATCATAAGAAAACTAAATAAGTAATTTATTTACCTGGTCACATAAAAAATACCGAAATTCTGAATTTCTTACATCAGTGACAGCATCCTTAAAAATATGGTCATAAGAAATTTAACTTCTGAATAGTAGATAAACTGGTAGAACTGCCTGTTCTTTGCCTGGGATATGGTTGCTTTTCTTATTAATAGCAGAAATGCAGTAGCTAAAATCTTGCAGAAGGAATAGTTCAAATTCAGAAATTACAGTATAATGAAAAACAATTGGGAAAGGGGATTGAAATAACTTCCAAAATTTGTATCGCAATACTGGAATGTTGCATTAATGGCCATGCCTACTGTATATACTGGCAAGAGTATGCAATATATTTAATATTTTTTAGGTGTTCTGTACAGGGTCCATTGAGAAAGAAGTAAATGTAACACAGTATATATACTAGATAAACAAAACAATAATTACTGACCTGTTTATCTTTCCAGGTTCCAAATCACCGTCCACTGATCCCAAGGATCGAGCAACTGTACAGTCTACACCGTTAGCTAATAAATTACCATACTGACATGATCCTTTCCAAAAAGTTTAAGACGTCTATCATGTCCTCCATAGCACAGAATTTAGTAGAATTCAACAGAAAGAGAATAAAAAGGAAAAGCCAAATTATCTCCCTGTTCAATAAATGTAATGATCAATTTCCAAAATTGTAAGTTCTTCCATCAGACCCATAAATGTCCCTGCATCACTGAAGCCATACAAGGAGTGTAGTAAACAACATAAGGATATTATGCTTGCAATTATTACATCAACAACAAAATAACAAAGAAACCTTCTATATCTCCATATAATTGCCAGAGTGATTCACGCATATGTTCCAGTGACACACATCCTGTTCAGCTCAAGCAGAGAAGTAGTAATAAAAATGGATGATAATTATTGAGCAGCCTGTGCACTATTGTGAATATAGGCCTGGGCTGTCCAACTTGAGGCATGCTAGCTGTACGTGGCCCATTAGTTGATTTTGTGCAGCCATCTAAGCATCCTTCCATTCTCCAAATGTATTATTAATGTTTTCCTCTTCTTTAAAAAAGGCAGCATATCTTGTCAACAAATTAATGTACTTTGCTTCCTAGTATTCTGTGTAATTTCTTATTTCACTTGAGCCCTAACAAATTATTTTGTAAAGTATGGAATTAAGCATGACTGCATGAATTACGTACATAGTATCCACACAACCTAGTAATATTCAGTGCCTGATTTGTGGACATCACAGACCTAGCAGCATTGTTTGTGGCCTCATTATATACTCAGCACTGTTACCATGCCCAAATACTTGGATTAAAAATTGTATTCTGATATTGGAAAAAATGTATTCTTTCTAATTGGCCCCACAGTGGTTTGAAGTTGCACAGCCCTGTTATAGGCGAAATGATCTGAAGAGGCAGACACTCCGTAACCAAAAGACTAAGAAGTCAGTATAACGCTAACTGTGCTGTGGCTACCAGGAGCTAACATTCTGAGTCTAATGCACCTAGATGCAAGGCAGTCATATGAACAATGCAAATGTCAATTACGGCTTATATCACCTGTCATGAAACTCATTTTGCAGCCATTGTTACACACAAATACTTAACCTTGAGCTTAGAATAATGTCATCATTAATAAGTGAAAGCGAGAATTTATGAATTTATAAAGGAGTATTTTTAAGACGTTGGCAAAATGTTGAATTGTCACTGGTCATACAGTCTGAACTGTGATATGTGGGGCCTGTTCAAATGAACCCATTTGGGGATTACTGTGGGCAAAGGAGTAGAGACCATTACAAATAGTCCCCACTGTGATGATGCTGGCATCCCACTGGCACAACAGCCAGGCAATACATCCCCTCTGCAAAATAACCTGATCTGAGGCCAAATTGGTTGGTCCCTATACTTTTTACCATGGGTGACAAAGTTCTTCCTTTCTCAGGATGCCAATAACTTCCAGTTATAAAAACTAAACACCTGAAAGTCTAAACAAGAGAAAAAACAGATGGGGTGACATACAACAACCATTTCCAAAAATTACAGAACTCAGTGATGGGCTGAAAGCACCAATAAAACTGATACATAAGTTAACTTAGATCTCTACAGTTTGTGGGGGCATGCAATAGCATGGTTGGTTGAGACACTATACCACAAAGCATAAGGTCAAAAGTTCAATTCCCAATGAGGTCACTGGATTTTTCAAGTGATCTAATCCTTCCAGCCACACTATGACCTTGGGATCGACTCAGCCTCGAACAGAAATGAGTATCAGGAATATTCCTGGAGGGTAAAACGTGGCCAGCGTGTAAGGTTGACAGCCTCACCACCATCTGTCAGCCAACTGTCTTGAAAATGTGGCAGCTTCAATATTTCACAACCCTATAGGCCTCCATGGCCTGTTACAGGGATAGCTTCACCCTTTTCTTCAGTTAGTATCTGACAGAGGGACAATCTTTAGGGAAAAAATGTCCCCACACAAAATACAATTTTGAAGCACTAGCATTACAAAGGTAAGTGTATTCAAGGCAACCCTTTGAAGCCTGGAATTCACCTTAACATTTAAAAATTCATTTTCCAACTTTATTGAAAACACAGTTCATCTCCATTATAGTGACTAATCAGTTAATGTTTTCTTTATTCTCAGAATCATAAGAAACAAAAATAGATACGCCCTATAAGCAAAATACAGAATTCTTGAATATCAAAACACTTGCCACATAGTCACTACTATGCTTTAAAGAGTTATTAGTGACTACTTTACTATTGCAACTCATGATACTGAAATTTAACAAAGCATATTTGTTGACATAAAACAGTGCCACTATAACCCTTGAAATATTTAGAGTATGAGGAGCAGTAAAAAAATTACCCGACTGATTTTTCTGCCAACTCCTTGTGGCCTTGGTGACAGCAAGTGAGGTGGCATACAGGTATTAGGCTAGCCTCTCCCTTCCATCAACCCTACCACTTCCAAGGCCGTACAGCCAACAGTGTGGTTGCAGCCTTTGTTTGAAGCAGACTGTGTATCTGAGCTCCATTGGAATTATGTTAAGTGTTAGAGTAGAGCAACTTTGAAATTCCTCGCAGAACTTGGAAAATCCACTACAGAAACCTACAATTTCTTGGTTTGAAATTTATGGTGATGAGTGTCTATCTTGTACTCAAGTTTTCGAGTGGTTCAAAAGATTTAAAGAGGGAAGGGGTGACATCAAAGATGATCCACTCCCAGTCAGCCTTGCACATCAAAAACAGATGCTAACATTGAAAAAGTCGGTGAAATTATTGAAAAAATCATTGCTTGAGCATTCGATCAATTGCTGAATTAGCTAACATTGAGAAAGAAAGTGTTTGATAGATTTTACAGGAACATTTTAACATGAAAAAAAAGTGTGCTAGAAGATGGTGCCAAGAATCCTCACTCCTGAGGAAAAGGAAACATCTGTGCTGACATCCTTATAAACATTGAAAATGATCCATACTTTAGGAAATGTAATAAATTGTGATGAATCATGGTTTTTTCAGCATGATCCGGAAACTAAGAGCCAATGTACGCATTGGAAGAGTCCCAGGTAACCAAGAAAAAAAAAGCATGAAGAGCAAGTCCAATTTCAAAGCAATGATTAACATTTTTTTTTTTTTGATATACAAGGGACTGTTCATATTGATTGCATGTCTGAAGGTCAGACCATTAACCAGGTCTACTATAAGGAAGTTCTGACAACCCTTCATGAACGGGTGAGAAGAAAAGACCTGAAATGTGGAAGAACAGCTCATGGATTCTTCACCATAACAACACGCTGGCACACAAACCACTGTCTGTCACAACATTGCTGTTGAAGCACAAGATCCCGTGGTGCAGCATCCACCCTGATCACCTGACCTAGCCCTCTGTGACTTTTTATTATTTCTAAAGATCAAGTCTGCATTGAAAGGAACCTGTTTTGTGTCCACAGCTGCAGTGAAGACAAAAGAGACAGAGGTAAGGAAGAAGCTATCAGAAAAGGACATGCAGCATTCATTCCAACAGTAGAAAATTTGCATGGAGGGGATCATTTTGAGGGTGAATAACAGATTTTATAGCATCAGTCCAGTTCTTTTGTATGTGCCCTATGTACATATGAACAGCCCTAAATATGCCAAGATTTATCTTCACATGAGCAGTAACAATTACATCATTCAGCCATTTATTATGAATCCTACAGTAATTTTGTTGTTTTCTCCTCATTACTCTCCATTTATAATGAAGTCTTAACTGTAAAATTTTTCACTAACTTTTGTTCCTTCCCATAACTCTGACATTGTAGCAAGATGTGAACTTTGATAGAATATGAAGTCTGAAAACAGAAATAAAACACATTCTTATGAAGTATACTCTTTAAAATGTGTACCGCTTATTTATACCGAAATACAGATGTTCCCACAACCATAGATTCTTCATTTTAGGCATGTTTGCATCACTGTGTAGGACTGAATTAAGTCACTCCATCCATTTGTCAGAATACATGACATAATTCAAGAAAAGAATAATGCACTTTCATGCAATCTAATACTGGAGATTAATATAAGAATCAGTCAAACGATTTCAACTTTGAAGAAAGCAGTCTTCTGGGATGTGGCACCGTGAAGATATGGTGTTAACCGATGTTTCAGAGGAACATATCGCCTCCATCTTCAGGGTAGAAAGAAAAATAAATAATCCGCAAGCGAAGAGACCGTGAGTACCGGTACAAGCAGACACCACATCTACATGGTGCCACATCCCAGAAGACTGCTTTCTTCATAGTCACCGCAGTGAAAACCTCAAATCTTCCATTTCAACTTTCCTTACATGAGACATTTCTACCATTCCACAAACAGCATAGTCAACAAATCAAGTAAGAAGATTTTAACACATTTATTCACCATGAAAGCTCCAAACCTTACAAATAACTTTCATCTGCTCAAGGAAGTAACAGAAATAAATAGAGCAGTAAACATGTCATATAATTTTAATTACTGTTCAAAGATACCTAATATACCTGCTTGGTTGTTTCAATTTTATAATATAAAAGAAGTGAATGTTATAACCTTAGAAACAAAATTTGTAACATTCTTTTTCAATGTTAATAGTTAATGACTATAATAAAATGAAGGCAGGGCCCCATTCTGGCATGATTTATGTAGAATCTACACAACCATCAATAGGAACTGCATCATGACTGCTATGTAGGTTCGCCCAGCATGCCAACTTCTTCCTCTTCATTTCTGTCTTCATCTTTAACTTCAGTTTCATTATCAACAGCAATTTTTTCACCACTCTTCTCCTCAGCAACTGATGGGTTTTTAATAAATTTATTCTTTTCTGTAAAGTAAAAACAGAAAAACTGTTTCACTAAGCATTACAAACAATAATTAACATCCCTGCTTCATACTCAAATGTTAAACGATATTAAATTCAGCAGGGAAAATAGACATCCTGAGATTTCTTAGTGTCCTCAGATCCCAAAGGAAAATACTGGGACAATACCTTATACCAAGCAATTGGACTTAAGTGATAATGCTTCTGACTTGCATTCTGGAGGTGGCTAGTTCAAATCTTGGGCAGGGCACTGATAATCCTGATTGGGGGGGGGGGATTCTCACTCCCTCCTGGCAAACGCCAGGATAATATCTCTAGTTAGCCCATGACCATTTCCTTCCAAATCCTTTCTGATTCATTTTCCATCTGTCATCTTGCCATCCACTGCTATACATATTTGCGTTATGACAATGTCATTAAATAAACAAACAAAAGCTACTTTGGCTCTCACAGTTCAGCTGCACTGGGTGCTGATGCTGTTCCAGTATTTCAGTGCTTACTACATTTGCCATCTCAAGCTGAGTGTTAGGTGCAGTATAAAGTGTCCCTCAAGGTGGGAGTGAGGGTTGCAACAGATGTCCTGGAAGGTCAAACAGCGGACTGTGGTGCAACACTAAAGATGGATAATAACTAAGCAAAGCCTGTCTCCTTAAGCACAGAGCTCCACTGCTCGCCCTTTCACATCCTCCCCTTACCCAGACTCCTAAGAGACCTACATACTGTGGGTGTGTATACCCATTCATTCATTCATTTATTCACATTCCATAAAATCCTTACATGGTTTAAACAACCGAACAGATATAGAAATCGTCAAGTAGTATGAACTCATCTTGCTTATAATCAAGCAGTTGTCAATATGTTTGCAATATAAAACAATTTGAAAAGTTTACACAGTATCACAGTAATCAATATACAATATAAAATAATGGTGATAA
>NW_019739949.1:428496-428962 GCF_002891405.2 Cryptotermes secundus
ATTCTGAAACGGCCAGGAGAAAAGTTGGAGTTCTGAATTCCGCGGACGAAGGGTCATCACCTTCGTCGGCAACTTGGGGACCGCCAGACCAGTGTGGCTGGAGGGGTGTTAATAATTATTCCGGTGTAGCTGCGGGGATAAATATCACTGCAGCTCGACATCACTGGCCTGCTTCCTCTAAATCGCAACTGAGGTGTCGTGTGTGCTTTTCGCGTGGGAAGCGGTCTAGCGTTCGTACTAAGTGCGTGAGCTGCGATGTCGGACTCTGCATTTCGGAATGTTTCCGGCAGTACCATGCGAAGGCCACATTACCATAGATGACGAAGGAGGGAAGGCTGTTTCCTCATGAAGATGGTGAACATATATCACGTAAGTAGAGCAAAAATTTAATTTTAAATTTAATTTTAAAAAAATTTTTACACGCGTGCAATGCGCGAAATCATATGAGGTCGTTCGGCCATATGAC
>NW_019739949.1:431101-455006 GCF_002891405.2 Cryptotermes secundus
GAAGTGCACGACAAGCCACGCCCTGGGCGTCCCTGCTCAGCTGCCACTCCTCACAATGAACAGCACCTCGATCAGCTCATCCGTACAGATCGGCAGGGATCGACCAGGGAACTGTGTGCACGGCTTAATATCAGCTGTAATGCACTGGAAACGATGTTGGGGAAGCTGGAATATCGCAAAGTTTGCTCCAGGTGGGTCCTGTGAATGCTTACACATGACCACAAAACTCATCGAATAGAAGTCTGTCAAGACCTGTTGCACCAGTTTGAGGCTGAAGGTGACAAGTTTCTGGACAGCATCGTCACCAGAGATGAGACATGGTGTCACCACGAGCCGGAATCCAAAAGACAGTCCATGGAGTGGCGACATCAGGATTCCCCAAGAAAAAAGAAGTTCAAGACAGCCATCGGCAGGGAAAGTGATTTGTACAGTCTTTTGGGATAGGCAGTGTGTCATTTTGTTGGATTTCCTGGAGCCTGGTGAGACTGTCAATTCTGAATGCTACAAGATGATGCTGACTAAGCTGAAAGCCCACATTTCCCGAGTCAGGCCAGAGAAGCAGACAACCTTTCCCTTGCAACATGATAACGCTAGAACCCATACCAGTTTGGCGACCACTGAGCACAGAGCACATTGCAAAGTTTGGCTGGACTGTCCTACCACATGCACCTTACAGACCAAATTTAGCACCTTCAGACTTCCATCTCTTTGGGCCTATGAAAGATGGACTACGTGGGCAACATTTTCCAGACAATGATGCTCTCATTGCAGCTGT
Organism: Cryptotermes secundus; assembly: GCF_002891405.2. Lineage (NCBI taxonomy): Eukaryota > Metazoa > Arthropoda > Insecta > Blattodea > Kalotermitidae > Cryptotermes > Cryptotermes secundus. The sequence goes on from NW_019739949.1 coordinate 431,877, forward strand.
AAGAAAGTGGCTAGCCTCTGCTGGTGCAGACTTTTATGGGTGCGGTATACAGGCTCTTGTTCATCGCTGGCAGAAGTGCATAACGAATGGTGGTGATTATGTGGAAAAATAACTGTAAGTAGCTGAAATCTTGCTCTATTTAACTGCATTATTATGCTTTCTGTAGCTGTTGTAGTTTTCATTAAAAAAAAAGGAGGCATCATATACGGAATGCTCCTCGTATATGATATCCTATCACTAACAAATGCTACCCTCTTAACTGCTGGTATGATTCTCTTATGTATGAAAAACCTGTACCTAATTCATGATTTTCATTCCCCTTTCCATAGAAAAATGTACAGTCACCTTCTGGTGCGATGCCATCTCCGTCTCATCTGACCTCCTGTACTCCCGCTGAATCTAACTTATATTTTAAGATTTCTTCTGCCACTGCCCTGAGCGAACCTGCCCTATACAAACTTCGAACAATACAAGTGCCAATTCTCATACCCATTTTCTTTAGCTTAAGTCATTTACCCAAGGTATCCATCCAGGTCCGAGGCTTTGTGTTCATTTTCATAACATAATTATTTTTACGGTGAGGAGTTGCTAGCCCTACCCCCAAGCTGGAAGACCACCCCTTGTTGGCTGTCCGTGGCTGCTTATTCAATACTGTCACGTGCTGGGTATATGTCACGAGTTGGGTATATGTCACGTGAGAATTACTTCTTGGATCTAGCGAATTTATTGCACAGTCACTCTTACATTTATACAGTTTATAATTTTAAAACTACTGCCATCTGCAATATTATAAATACTTCTCCTGCTGTAGTCACTGCCACTCACTTGATACAACTCAATAAGAATGGGCTTCAACTCACTCCGGTGAATGCTAGACTGCAACTGACTCATTACTCAATCACGCACTGTGTTCACATACTGCTCAGCCGGCTTTTTATATCGTTCCCTGTTGCTTCATGTCAACAGCGGTGTCCCCTGTTACGTCACTGCGGGGAAGGGGGATGGAGTGTTGTCTGGCCTGTTACCGTAGCAGCGGCAGTTGCTCTGATGCTGTTAGGTCACGTCTGGAAGGGGGGGGGGGTTACCAAGCATTGCACTGTTCATGTCACATTATATTCGCAGCTTCCCTCCAAAACTGGAGGGCATCTCCTCCATCGGCAACCTGAGGATGCACCATGCCGTGGTGGCAAGGGACCCACAACAGTATTTTATGAACATCTACCCCTCAAAGACAGTGTTGCTTTTTTAACTTATCACATAATAGATTCACAGTATGTCACAAACAATCTCATAGCGATAGAACATAGTAGTTCCAAAGAGGAAGTGTTACGTGGCACCACAGGTAAACCTTTCAAAGAAAATCTGTGACAGCACATTGGATGCATGACCATGAATAGCAAAATAGTGAATATAAAGATACTGGTGTAATCTTAAAATAACATAACCTTAATTATCATAGCATTTCCTGCACACTAGATACATCTGCCTTGAATTGGAAGCACCATTCCACCACACCAGATACAAAGGTTGCACCACCACTAAACTGGTAGAACTTGTTTATTAAAATAGAGGTGTACCACTTGAAGGTGAATTTGACATTTTCTGTCCTGCTAGTAGGCTTCCGATCACAATTTTCAGGCATCAGTCAACTACTAGAAATTCTCCTCTATCAATTTCATGAATTTACTGCCATGTTGTGTTTCTATCTATCAATATGACCGTTAACACAACAATAAATTAAAGAGATCGTTTTCAACTGAAGATGAATATGTATTTATTTATACATGCATAGATTTTATGCTACATGTTTCTAACTATAGAGAATGTCCCAGGTGTTTGGTGCCATACTTTAGGAGCATACTGAGGGTTCCTTATAGAGCAACTTTGAAATAGGAACCCATGTCCACAAATGTAAAATAGCAGCACTAGGGATGCATTTAATATCATTTTGTTTAAACTTGGCTACTGAAGTATGGCACCAAACTCCTGGGACAGCTGTATATAGGTCATCATCAGGCATTCATATACGAACTGTAAATCAAGATATAATTAGTTGTCTAAATATGGATCCATATTGTGCAACTGATGTAAATGTTACTGACAAATATCATAGTAGAATGCCTTAAAATTTTATCATGTGTTGAAACATATTGTAAAAAGGCCAAGTTAATTATAAATTGCAAAAATTTTATAAAATTTTTTTAAAATGTTGGTCTGACAAGTATATATAATTGTTAAAAGGTTATGGCACTTTTCTGAATGTGGTATTTACGAGTATGCAGTAGAGTATGCAGTGATTTAGATAATCATCCTGTGGTTTAATTGTACTTAACAAGTCTGTCTGGTCGTTCGTGATGCCTTAAGGGTGTTGTATGAGATGTGTGCTGAAGTACTGAAGGGGGTATCCTTATGAGCCTTCTGTTTTTGTAGCTATTGCAAATATTAAAGCAGTGTACTCATAATTCCGATACAGTTAACATTTGTGGGAAGAGGATGATTCTCATGTAATGGTCATGAAAATTTTCTCCCCATTGATGTAACATTATACTAGTAACAGCACAGCATCACTGATGTTATGTTTGCATGATTAGGGTTATATTTAACTTTTTACATTCTTTCACTCCTCTTCTAGTTGTCTGCATATGGGAACAACAGATAGTGGGAGTTTTATATTTTCTGACACCAAAGTGTCGCTTTTAAATTTTCATGCAAACTAATTTGCAGCTGGTAGGAGTGGGGATGGATATAAAAAAGATGCATTATCATATATTTTGCCCCTTGTACAATACCATGTTACCCTTATTCTCACAAAAGGTCATGACACTCACCATACTTGGAAACATCAGCCCCACAGAGACGCAGGTAATGCACACAGTCACTGATAGGCACATAGGCTCGCACGGATTTAGCACCTCGCCAACCCACCATCGCCAAGGTGAGACGTGTTATGTCCCCACCAGAAGAAGGGTTATCTTCGCCTTGATACACCAACACACAGCTGCCTTGTGCTATGTCACATTTTCAACAAAAAATAAAATGTAATTTCTACACTTAACCATTTCTTGATCATGGCACAGACTTCAATGTCTGGATGGGTCTCACAACACAGTTCAACTGATTCTCAATCAGATTACAAATTATCCTGCGCCTCTCTTATGGTATGCATTGGACAACTGCAACATTTTTTGGTTGCAGAAAAAAAGGTGAAGCAAATTCTCTCCAAAAACTTTGTGTTGTGCAACATAGTATGTTCAAGAAGGTCCAAGAGAGGAGCCACATCTTGTATCCAGTGGCAACAGGAAGCCCTTAAAAGCAGTATTTTTTTTTTTCAAAATACTGTGATCAGCACAAGGCTACATGGGAGTCTTTAAAAGGGAAAATGAAAACATCAGTGTCTGTAAATACGAGGGTAATTCCAAAAGTAGGGTCTCCTATGTTTGAAAATATAAAATAAACATTTATTTTCAATTTTGGATATATCAGTTGAATCTTGAACATGTACTCATTTCTCTACATAATCGCCATTTCGGTCGATGCATTTTTGTAGGCGCAGTGGCAGTTTTTGTATGCCCATGTCATACCAGTTCACCTCCATGCCGTTCAGGAAACTTCGAACCTCAGCTTTCACCTCATCGTCGTTGTTGAAGCGCTTTCCAGACAAATGTTCTTTCAACTTCGGAAAGAGATGGTAGTCACTGGGCGCCAAGTCCGGACTATAGGGTGGATGGGTGATGATGTTCCATCCAAACTGTTGCAGTTGAGTGACAGTTTGTCGGGCAGCATGGGGGCGAGCGTTATCGTGGAGAATGCTTACGCCCTTGGTCAACATCCCTCTTCTCCAGTTCTGAATCGCCCGCCTGAGTTTTCTCAGTGTCTCACAATATCTCTCAGCGTTTATTGTGGTCCCAGTTTCCATAAAGTCAACCAACAATACCCCGTTTCGATCCCAAAACACAGTTGCCATGACTTTACCGGCAGACTGTGTTTGCTTGAATTTTCGAGGCTTAGGCGAAGAGGAATGCCGCCACTGACGTGATTGTTGTTTTGTCTCAGGTGTGAAGTGGTACGCCCAGGTTTCGTCGCCTGTGACAATTGAATTCAAGAAGTTGTCCTTTTCGTCAGCATAGCGGCGAAGAAATTCACGGGAAGAGTCAACTCTCTGCCGTTTGTGGTCTTCCGTGAGCATTCGCGGGACCCATCTTGCGCACACCTTCCGATAATTCAACTTCTCTGTCAAAACCCGATAAATGGTGGTTCGGGAAACCTCGGGAACCGAAATGCAGAGATCATCGAGTGTGATGTGCCTATCCTGACGCATGATTCACTCAATCTTCGCGACTGTCTCATCAGAAATTGACGGTCTCCCAGTTCTTTCTTCGTCGTGTATTGCAGTACGACCAGATTCAAACTCCCTACACCACTTGTGGATGTTCTTTATGTCCATGCATGACTCGCCATACACTTCCACCAATTGACGATGAATTTCAATTGGTTTAGTCCCTTTTGCGTTCAAAAACCGAATAACTGCGCGAATCTCACACTTCGCGGTTTTAGTAATCGGGAGCTCCATTTCTAACGGCAACCGTGCCAAGACTGAGCGTCCTAGCTACGTGCGCGCATGCTTGGTGGTATTGGGGGGAGTGGGGGAAGCAACGAATGCAACAGGGTTGCCAACAGCCGCACGAAAAATTACCCAGCGCTTTGGAGACCTTACTTTTGGAATCAGCTACGTATATTGTGACATAACTACCTAATCATTGTCAGTTGCATGGTAACAGCTGGGTAAATACATTACAATGCCCAGCTCATTGTCAGGCGATGATTGATACAATAGTTAGAGACACTCAAAAAGAGTGTTCTCTGTAGTATCAATGCCCAGGTTACATATATGGAGAGCTGAGACAGGAGACAGAATTCGAGGTGCCACCATGGGTTAGGTGTAAGATTATTGGAATCCATTACAAGGCAATGGCTAGTGAAGACACAAAAGATGTAACAAGAGCTGTGAAGTCAAGCACACAAATTAGCAAGAGTTGTAGTTATGAGTTCTATGAGTCCAGTATAATCAATTACTAATCCAAACCCCATTTCTAGTAACTAAATTGTGACGACATACTATTATTATTATTATTAGAGGGGGTGGGTTTCCCCATGCACTTAGACCAGTTATTGGTCCATTGTGCATCCCCCTTTAATTTCTACTGTCCCCATACCCTACCAGTACTGGTGCGTGCTATCAGCCCCGTTCAGCCAACGAGGTCGGCCGTCGGTACCTGATATTTCCCCCATCTACCAGAGGCATTGGAAACTACTTGGGCGGGAAATTGTTGCTCAGAGGTCTCCTAGAGACATGAGGATCTTTCACGTGCTGTAAATCTACGACACAGGACCCACGGCTTAAAGTCCCTCCCAGAGGACTTGTTCCTTGAATTTTTCTTCCCTTAAAAATTCCACGACCTCCACCAGGTTTGAACCCGTGTACCTTGAGTCATGAGGTGGGAACATTACCCCTAGACTACAGAGGCTGCTTGACAACATACTAAATATGGGCCTGCACAAATTGCCTGTATATCCAGGAGCCATCTCCAAAAATTATGAGCCACAACAGAAAAAAAATACCTTAGGTAAGAAATCTGTTACTTTTAATTGGAAAAAGAACAAGTGAAACATCTATATACTTGTACAACTCATAAACTTCAGTAAAACCCAATGCAGTACTGCTAAGATACAGAGACAGCAATGACATATAGGATGGAAAAGGAATATGAATGAAAGGCCAAAATAAAATAAAGATACAAAAAGGACATGGACAAGAAGAAAGAAATGATTCTGCCTGTCGTCTGATCAGTCATGCACTAGCAGTAATGAGGACAAATCTCAGTATCACCATACATATTACAGGTGCACTGGTGAACTGGTGCCTGGGATTTGAATTTGAACAGGCTGGATTCAATAGGAAAGTTATTCAAGTATAGAGTCACAGACTGAACACTGTGAAAGAATGAAAGATGGTTACAAGTGTATTTAAACACAATCAAAAACATAGGCGAGATTTGGACAGCCTAAGAGATGCTCTGAGCTTGGAACACAGCCTTATCCCAACTATGGACGGACGGACGGATGGATGGATGGATGAACAAACGAACGAACGAAAATGAGAAAAGCAACCGTGAAAATGCCCCAGTCTCACACAAACAGATAATTTGTGTGCGCTTTGCTACATCATCTCAGTAAATGTAAGACGTTTACTTACATATGTCTTTCAACTGCTCTTGAGTCGAAGGATCCAAGGTGTCTGCCTCTGGTGGAAACTTAGGGTCATCATTTATCAGAAGCTTGATTAGGTCAGCCTTGGTTACAAAAATTTTCCGCTTTGGTCCAATGTATGGCAATATGCTGTGTAAACCCTGGTAAGAATAAGATTAGTTAAGTTGAATTTTACTTTAAATGGCCATTGACACAACTTATTTACTAAAAGCCAATATATTTTTCAACCTTTTGGGTCATTCAGGCAGATCATCAGAAGCACTATTACTGAATTGCAGCTATTTTTCTGTCATACTGAAATATGGATCCAGTTTCTTCCACAAGTTTACACTATCTTACTATGTTAAAATTTGTGCCATGTATTGTGAGTATTCTCAGTGAGATGGAATGATGTATGGTAACTAATATTAATTTGTGAAATAATATAAATACAATCTTAAATGCCTGCACGCCAGCTAACAAAATTAAAATTAAAATAAGTAAAGAAATACTCTATACCATCAGCAAAGAATCATACAACAAGAAAAGGTCAGAAATAGGAAAACTTTGGGAAATTAATAGCAAGAAACCCAGAATAGAAGCTGTTGCAAATTTTTGATTGAATACAGGACATGACTGCCCTGCAGCACATCTTTTTAAGATAGGAATATATAACACAGAAGACTGTACACTGGGCAAATTGCCAGGATCATCTATGGGAAAAGAACACCTCTTTCAATGCCCTAATCTTAACAAAGAGATGCAACAAAGCAAGAACTTGAGTGCTCTCTATTGGGAAGCAAGAAGCAAAATGGGTTAAATTATCCCAAATGCAGCCATTGGAAACCAACCAAACAATCATAATTACTATAAAGTGAAAGTAAAAAAAAAGTTAAATGCACATATAATAAAGTGTGTGTGTCTGTGTATGTGCACACTGTGATTAATGTAATGACCATGTGCAACTGTTTCAGACAGTGTACTTACGAGTATGAGAGCATACTCTGGTCATGGAATTTGTTGTGGTGGACCAAAAATTTGACCTGCTCATTCTCCTAACCTCAAATCATTTGATTTGTTTTTACAGGCACTCCACAGAGCACTGTCACACAGGATGTTATAATAATATTAAAAAATATGTGGCAACATATTGTGACATGATGCCTGAAAGCTGGAATATGACCATCTGCTAGGCAATGCTTTACTAAGCGCGTTCTTGTGGTAACGCAAAATAAACCGATGCTGGACAACGGTTCTGTAAACACATATTCCTGTGACAACGGACATGGAGTTTACAATAGACCAACTGTTAAAGTGTGTTCTGTTTGCGGTCTGCGCCAGGTAATAAAAGGACAAAAGTCATTTTCAGGAGTCAGTCATACTGCAGGGTGTAGTAGAGAGATCAAAGGAGCAGTAGAGATCAGTGAGATATTCGCAAGACAGACATTGTTAAGAGGGCAGTCAAGTTACAATCAGCTGTAACTGTAAGGAAGTGCCGATAAATCCATTCATCAAATCTAGAACACATTATTATTCGTCAAGCTAACCTCTTATACGTGACAATTTGGTGTCAAAAAGTGGTTACAACCATAAATTCATGACAAAATGGTGCCAGAATTGGTTGGATTTGATCGACTGAACAGAATTATTGGATTTATGATTGCATCGTGTAGTTATATCACCACAGAAATAAAAGCGGAACCAATGATGGACAGCATGCTAGCCATCACGAAAGACTACATGGCCAAGATGATGACCAAGTTAAATGTCCATCATGAGATGAAGGCCATATTCAGAGTCAATCAAGGAGATATGAAGGCATATCCAGAAAAGACGCTTGATGTAAAAAAAAAAAAAAATTAAAAAAATTCACCTCATTGTCTAAGTTTTCGAAAGCTGAGAACCTATAAGATTTCAACACGATATCGCTCCTTACCCTCTACCTCGTCTAATTTCTTGAGATTGAACCTCTCCACACAAGATCTGTGCGCTGTTTGCTAACTCACTGCCAGAGCGGCCTCTGTAGTCTAGCGGTAACGTTCCCACCTCATGACTCGTAGTACGCGGGTTCAAACACCCGGCGGAGGTTGTCGAATTTTTAAGGGCGGAAAAATTCAGGGAACAAGTCCTCCGGGAGGGACTTTAAGCCGTGGGTCCTGTCATACCTTTACAGCACATAAAAGAACCTCATATCTCCAAAGGAGGTCACTGAGCCAAATTACGGACGTTTCCCACCCAACAGCAGTCTCTAATACCTCTGGCAGATGGGGGAAGCATTATAGATACCTCTCAGCTAGTAGAGCCGGTCTCGCTGGCTGGGCGGGACTGATGGTAAGCACCAGTACCGGTAGGATATAGAGACTGGTAGAATATCATAGAGGGAAGCACAATGGACCAATACAGATCTAAGTGCATGGGGAAACCCACCCTCTCCAATAACTAACTAACTAACTAACTAACTCACTGCCAGTCTTTCCCTAACCTCTGCCACCACTAGGTAGTGGTCAGTATCACAATTTGCTGCCCTGAATGATCGGACATCAAGTATACTTGAGTGCCGTCTCCTATCTATCAAAATATGGTCTATTTGATTGTGTATCTTCCCATCAGGAGATGTCCAAGTTTATTTATGAACGTAATGACGTGGGAACATTGTACTTTTTACAGTAAGATTGTTTGATGTGGCAAAGTTTACTTCCCTAATTCCATTATCATTACTAATTTCATGCAAACTCTCATTCCCAATCGTTGGTTTGAAAATGTCTCCCTGCCTACTTTGGCAATGAAATCTTGTAACAGAATTTTCATATGGTACTTTGGGAATATATCAAATACATGTTCTAGCTTTTCGTAGAACCTGTCCTTTATGTCATCAATTTTATCTTCTGTTGGGGCATGAACATTCAGAACAATGATATCACACCAGCGACCTCTTAGTATTATATATGATATCGTGTCACTATCCGACTCTACCTTCTTAACTGCTGATACTTTTCTCTCCCATATGAAAAAACCTGTAAGCAATTCATGATTTTCATTCCCCTTTCCATAAAAAATATATATTTGCCTGCTGATTCAGTGCCACCTCCTCCCCATCTAACCTATATTTTGAGATTTCTTCTGCCACTGCCCTGAGTGAACCTACCCTATAAATACTTCTAACATTCCAAGTACCAAATCTCATATCCATTTTCTTTCGCTTAGGTAGTTTATCTGAGGAATCTGTCCAGGTCCGAGGCTTCTTGCAAATTTTCGTAACAAGCTTTTTTTAAGGTGAGGAGTTGTTAGCCCCATGCCCAACCCCCAAGCTGGAGGACCAACCCTTGTCTGCTGTCCGTGATTGCTTAATCAATATATTAGCAGCTACCCTCCATACCTGGAAGGCATCTCCTACATCCACAACCTGTGGACAGGACACGCCATGCCATGGTGACAAGGGACCCAGCTAACAGTTTATCATAAAACATTAGTCATGTTACTGTCCTCAAGTTCCTGCAACTATGTGGAAATTTGATTTTTGAGGTTCTGCCACTTTATAGGTTAAGCTATTCCAATATTCTCATGTATACTTTCATCGCCACTATCAGGATGAAAATGGCAACTCCCAATGTACACCAAAACATTGAAACAGCTTCAATAGATGACATGGTTAAACCCTGAAAGCAAACATTATACATGATTAGTTCTACCTCAAAACAATTTCAGTTATTCTCACCTCTTGTGCTAATCTGAAGGCACAGTCCATGGACTTGTTATCGCAGCGAACAAAGCTTTTCACACCAGTATTTATTAGCTGCAACACACCATACAATTTTTTTCAGTATCAATGGCATATCCATTTTGCTATATGGTATTTTCATATGTAGTCTAAACAACAGTAAAAGCAATGATCAGCGTGGCAGAAGTTCATTGAGGTTTTACAGGAACATACTGCTTCCATCTTCAGGGTTGCACAGCGTGCCAAGCAAGCAATAAGTTGAGGGCTCTATGCGCTGCCTGCTTCTTCCTGGTTACTAGATTGACCTACTTTTTGACCTTCAAGATGGAGACTACACATACCTCCAAAAGATCGGTGAACTTCTGCTTAACTACACAGCATCGCCTACCAGAAGACAGCAACTCTTCGTACACACAAATGTGAAAATCTTAACTAACCACACTGACTGACTCTACAGAGTTAAGTCCTTCTTGACAAGTCAACATGGAACCCAAAGGTTCATTATCATGTTCACAATAGCCTGCCTGTCTCTATCCTGAGCCAGATGAAAACAGTCCAAAACCCATCACCCTACTTCCTTAAGATCAAATTTAATATTATCCTCCCATCTTTATCTACATCTTCATAGTGGTCTCTTCCCTTCAGGTATTCCTACAAAAACCCTGTATCCACTCCTCTCCAATTCGTGCTACAAGCCCTGCCTATCTCAACCTCCTTTACTTGATAGTTATAATAATTTTTTCCCCAGCCAAACAGTCTGGTCTACAGGTTATGCCCCAGAATCGACGTTTTAGAAGAGAACTGAATATTAGGAATGCTAATAACATAATGTATTAAAGGGCTAGGCACATTCTGGTGAAACTCATATATGCAGTATGGTGAGTTTCTTATGAGAGCTTTATTCAACGTAAGACATTTATACTGCATCTCGTTATAGAGTAAAAAAGTAAAGCTATCCCTGTAACAGGGTGTGAAGGCCCATATGGTTGTGAGATGTTGAGGTTCCCACATTTTCTAGACAGTCGGCTAATAGACGGCAGTAAGGTTGTCAGTCTTAAGCATCGCCCACCCTTTATCCCCAAGAATATTCCTGGTACTCATTTCTGTTAGAGGCTGAGTCGACTTCAGGGCCATAGTGTGGCTGGAATGAGTAGGTGAATTGAAAAAATCCACCTCATCAGGATTCGATCCTGCGACCTTCCGGCTTGTAGCATAGTACCTCAACCAACTACGCTACCGTGTGCCCTGCATCTCGTTATAAAAAGTTTCAAAAGTATGCAAAGGCATGTTGCTTACATAACTGAGCATGAAGAAGCAGGTTTGCAGACACTGCCTGCAGCATCAAGGGAGAAATGTCAGCAATTATGTTAGATATGATGGTTTTCAGTTCACCAAGATTACGTGAATTTTGTGGTAGGCATTGTCTTTAATGTAGCCTCACAGAAAAAAGAACTGGTGGTGACAAATCTGGTGAGCATGGGCACCACTAGAACAAAATAAACGTTTTTGGTTGGGTAACAAGCCACTCACGCACCACTTCTTTCACTTCCTGGTCACTGGCAAAACAGCAGCCTCTCAAACTGTCTCAAACAGGTGTTACTCAGAAGAAGCCATATCAGGACTACATGGAGAATGCCCCAACACCTCAAAGTTCAGTTGGAGGAGGCTTCCGAAAGTGTGGGCAGCAGTTTGCAGACAAGCACTGTTGTGCATCACTGCAATAATTTTCAAGAACAGTCCTCAGTGTTTGGTTCAAACTGCTGGTTTCAACCAGTCCCGAAACATTTCACTATAATGGAGACTGTTTGCTGTTGTGTCGCTCTTCTGGAAGTGTTCCAAAATTTGCCCCTGTGCATCCCAAAAATGGTCAACATTCCTTTTCCCACTGATGGTTGAGTTCTGAATTTCTTTTTGCCTGGTGATGTTGAATGTTTCCAATCCATATTCCAGCATTTATGCTGCAGAAAGAGCATAATGGTCAATCCACACATCATCACCAGTGACATCTCTAGAAAGCATCATACTCATTATGACAGGGGTTCCATAAGCTTTAACAGATTGTCAGATGTTTCTTTCTGCTCTCCTGTGAGTTGTTTTGGAATCAACCTTGCACAGACTTTATAAAACCCAAGCTGGTCTTGGATGATTCCATGAACAGAACCATGAATGATGTGCCACTTCATTGACAGGCATCAGCTATCCATAGTTCTGACACAGTGTATCAATGTTTTCTCCTGCAGGGTATGTGGATGGGCACCCTAATTGCTCTTCATTGTTTTCAAATACAGTTATCTGTTTGTACACATTTCACTCTTCCCACATTGTGCTGAAGGTCTGCACAATGCGCATGTGGCACATGTGGCATTCCTTCAGTCCACAAAAGTCGTATCACTGCACGCTGCTCTTCTTTGGTGCAAACAGAAAGTGGAGTAGCCATTTTAAGAATTCTATGACAACACTATAATTAGCTGGTCAAGGCTGAAGTATTTCACAGACATGGAAGTTCGTGCTTCTGCCTGTGTGCAAAATTATCAGCGCAGCCCAACAAAATAAGCTTAAAAGTAAATCACTGTGGAAACTTTCTGACTACCCTATGTGTATATCTGCATATATCTGTGTGTGTGTGTGTATGCATTTACACATGCGTGCACGCGTGTGTGGGTAAACTGCTATAAAATTAATCTACTACTGTTGGTTTAGTGCCTGCCATATTTTGGCCATATTGGTCACCCTTCTCAGCTTAAATCCATGGGCAGCTGTGTTGTTGACAAACATGCACATTGGTTTTCTGAGTGAGAAGGTGAAGTGGTGCACAGGGGCAGCTATACCTACCTGATTACTTTGTGCCACATCATAGAAGGCATTATTTCATTGTAATGCTTCTTCACTCCTCAATGCCATACATTTTTTCTTGGTAACAGAAACAGTGATGTCACATGCCGAAGTAACATCGTAAAGACTGTGTTCTGCTTGCTTTAGCTACTCAGGCTCACCATCAGCAGAGAAGAATGGTGACAATGAATGAATGAAATGGTGGTGAATTGCCACCAGTGAACACTATGCAAAGCTTTTATTCCACTGAATTCCTCATCATGTATGTTTCATCCATGTAGATGACAGGGTGACCCTCATTTACGTAATGACTCACATTTCCAAATTTCAAGTAATGACTTTTATTTGAGTTTGAGTCGTGGTAGGGTAAAGAATTTTCTCTTCTACGTGTCTTCCAGACCGACTCTGAAGTCCACCCAACCTCCTATCCAATGGGTACCAGGGGCTCTTTCCTGGGGATAAAGCGGCCGGTGTGTGAAACTGACCACTCACCTCTAACTAGTGACAAGGTCAAGAAAATGTGGATCTACACAACCAGCTGGACAAGGTCATGAATAAAGCCTTGAAGCATGTTTGGTAATACTTGGGGACTGCAGCCACACGTTGTGCATTGGATATACACTGCGGTTGTAAGACCCATAATTACATACGGCGCCACAGTATGGTGGCCCAGAGTTAAACTCAAGACAAGCAAGGCAGAACTTAGCAAATTCTAAAGGCTGGCTTGCTTGGGTATCACAGGAGCAATTCGAACATCTCCAACAGATGAACTGGAGATACTCCTTGGACTCCCCCACTGCATCTTCAGTTGGAGGCAGAGGCCAGGGCAGGAATCTACCGTCTCCAGGCAGTGCAGTGATCCATGGAAACCTAGATCCGATAGTTTTGGACATGCATACATAACTCAGGACATGAAAAAAGAATCCATATTACAAATTGGGTCTGACAAAATGATGCTGAGACATGTATATGAAAAACCCTTCACAGTCACATTTCCTGACAGAAGTGAATGGGAAGAAGAGTTTTGGCCCGATAGAAAAGGGGGACTGGTCTGGTATTCAGATGGTTCCAAGATAAATAACAGCACTGGAGCTGGTGTGTGCTGCTATGGTACGAGGCGGAAACTTAGTTTCAGCCTTGGGCAGTACACGACAGTATTCCAGGCAGAAGTATATGCCATTAAGTCAAGCATTATGGAGAATTTAGATAGCATCTACAGAAATAGGAACATCTACATTCTATCTGACAGCCAGGCTATATTTAAAGCGCTTGACAAACACCAGATCAACTCAAAATTGGTCTGGGATTGCCACCAGACCCTCACAGAACTGGCCAAACACAACAGGGTACAACTGATATGGGTGACAGGGCATGAGGGTATTGCTGGAAATGAAACAGCAGATCAATTAGCTAAGATTGGAGCTGAACATGCATTCATAGGACCTGAACCAGCCTGTGGCATCTCTATAGGAGTTGCCAGAAAGGCAATCAGGGACTGGACAAATATGAAGCACAAGAAATACAGGGGATCCTTGACTGGCCTCAAGCAAGCAAAGGGACTCTTACAAGGACCCTCTGCTTAAAGAGCGAAGGAACTGTTGAAGTTAAACAGGAACCAACTATGATGGATGGTGGAACTACTTACAGGACACTGTCACCTTATAGGACACTTCTTCAAACTGGGACTAAGTAACAGTCCCACTTGTGAGAGGTGTCAAGAAGAAAATGAAACAGTCACACATATCCTGTGTGAATGTGAGGCCTTAGCTTATTTAAGATTACGTCACTTGAGTCAATACTTTATGGAACCAAGTCACTATTTTGATGCCCCCATGTACAAAATCCTGTGCTTCAAATGAAGCACAGGATTGCTGAGGGGATAATCAAAAGGGGAAGCACAATAGATCATTGTAGGCCGCAATGCAAGGGCCGAGAAGGCCCACCCCTTATAGATAAATTCATACATTCATTCATTCATGGTTTTGTGCTATAATGAGGTCCTTCCTATCAGCAATGTTTGCTCTATCAAAATTTCACCGGCAGGAAGTGTTAACAGCTTGTAAGATGACTGACAATTAGTAACAGCCATAACATAATCAGTCTATAGTAACTGTAAGTTACTGTAAGCTCAAGACACTGAGCTCCACTTGCCTCCCCACCCACTGTAAGTTCGTGACCATATTCTACTGTCTCATGACTCTGGGAGTCATGACTGACTCTCCTATCACTTGGTATGTGTATCAACCAGTTATCAGTTTTCCTTTTAGTAACAGTCTTGGAAAATGCAACTGTTAGTAGACATGGTATCAATTAGTACATGTTTCATTCATTCATTCATTCATTCATTCATTCATTCATTCATTCATTCATTCATCAGTAATCTATCAGACGACATGTCCAAAGTCTTTTCCAAAACAGTTCCTCCACTTAATGGAATCTCAAGCTTTCTCTTTCAAATATGAATATCCTCTTCTGCCCCCAAAGTCATCCAGCATCTTCTTATGTCTTCTTTCTTGTCTTCTGGTCACTTCTATCCACCCCTCCTGATTGTTTTGTCTCCAGAGAAAACCTCTCACATATGTGGTATCTCTGTTTTTGGAAAGAGACTATCCAGGAAAAGTAATAATGTGGTAGTTTTTCCATTTGCTTTCCACATCGCAGTACAACAGTCGTTCAAACCACTCTGGTCACGCCTGTTGCTATACGAACTTGAACCATCTCGAGCATCATTTGCTCTGTGCTTCAAGTCGCTGCTGATGACGCAGTACATGTTTATCAAATGTCAATACTGAAGATATTCTGATTGAACACATTTCTTATTCCGAAAACAGAAATTCAAATCTGATGACAGAGGTATTACTAGTTTTGGAGCCAGTCATATTTGCATTTATATTCTCACTATAAACTCCATCCACAAGGTTACAGGGTGGGATTTAAAACTCCCCATGCAGATAGGCTAATATTATAGAGAAACAGTAAAAAGGATGACAAAATTCTTGTGTCATCACCAACAGTCTCACAGACAGTACCAAGAAACACAAATTTTGCCTCTGATTCTGTTAATGAAGATGATCAACTAAAATCCTTTCACTGCTGGTCTATAGGCTCTACTCCACAGGGCAGTTGTAGAACAGTGATATGCAAAACATTAAGAGACAATCAATACTTACTGCCAAAATGAAAATTTGAGATTAGGAAGTCAAACAGAAACAGGAACATAATTCTGGTTCTTCTAAACTCTTTTGTAGAAACATTAATAGATAATACATTATTTTATGTTCCCACCCTCCCAACAGCATAGAGTGACAGCAGGAACCTAAGTCACTTTATAACCTCTCTACACCTACAGTAAGCTATAAAATGCTCCTATACAGTCATGTAAAATCTACAAAATATTTTTATGGCTTCAGTAACATTTTCCATTTTCCCAATTAAAACTGGGTATGGATACAACTATATTTCAAATAATTCTTCAGAACTTTGCTGCCCCCCTTTACAGTTGGCCATGTAGTGCAGCACCAAGAAAACAATCTTCTGGGATATGATATATAGTTTATTAGTTAGCTACCAGTGTTTCAAAGGAACCTGCTGTCCCCAATTTCACTGCTTTGAATCTCAAGATGGAGCTGGATGGTTGCTACAAAATGTCAGCAACTTTCAACCAGATTACAAAGCTTTAAATCCCAGGAAACTGTAATCTTCACTCTCACTGCTGACAGAACCCCAAATCTCACTGGTCTATGTGTCTACAGTACTATGCTACATTTCATATCATCTACTTTACAACGTATATTTATCTCTTTAAGTACTGATCAGGTATTATCAGAAAAACATACACAAATACTGTAAATATTCACAAGAACATACTGACTTACCTTGATTGTTAGATGGTTATTGATGACAATATCACGAACTGCAAGAGATGTGAAGTAGATATTCTTTTTCTTGCCCTCATTGCAGCGTGTGAGCAGGCAGGTGGGACTCAAAAGAGAGTCAATATCATAGAAATCCCTGCAAACAAAATACACAGGAATCAGTGACACAATTTTGTAAGCTCTGCTCACTGAACTCACAGTCTTATCTGAGAGGCCAAATGCTTTAGCCACAAAACCAGACGACATTTGCTTATTTGACCCTGTAAGAGGTGGAGTTAAAGGAAAATAGAGAAAGCTACTTAAGGTGAAGCCTTCTAATTTATAATGTTAATGTAATGAAATCAAAATATAAAAATGTGGATAATACAGAAAAGAATATCAGCACAGATAGGGGTCATTAAACAATACATTCAAAATTTTGGTTGGAAACCAACATGATCATTGTAAAGAATGAAAAATACATGGAAGGATATTATTCAGACAGACCTTTGGGAAACACAGGGTGATCCTCTCCCTAGAGTCCCAAGACTTGAGGAATAAAACAACTGTTCATACAAGTGGGTATAAAACAATGAAGTTACATATTTCAGTCCTTGTAAACGTAATTTTTCACACGTAAAACTGCAGAGGACTGTTCTATCAATTCTTGGAACATTTAGTTACACAATGTGCAGTGCAATGCAGTGCAGTAGCCGCTATATACTCATTTGAACATAGTGGCAAACTTCCAAGGACTTGCAGAGGGCATTTTGAACATTTGGGGGCACAAAGACAGGGTAAGATTTTACACATTAAATACAAGCATGAGGAAATGTGAAAGGTGTTTTAGACACAAGGTTATCTCAAAAGACCTATCACTGACAAAGTCCCAAGACTTAACCCTGTGAGATGTTTTCCCATAGGGACTACAGAATAATTTTCACATCATCAATGACTTCACAGAAAACATTCATCAAGGGACTGTAGCCATTCCTGAGGACATCTTATAGTATTATTCACCCATCTGGAGCACTGCTTCCAATTGTGCATGGATGGTAAAGTGACCATTTTGAGCACCTTATGCAACAAGAGTTCTACAGTGACTGATTATGTACTCCTAATGTGATTTTCAGCAACAAAACCAACATTTATGCATGAATGGTAAACAAATATTGTTATGTATAAAGAAAAGAAATGATGGGAGGTGATAAAGGTATGAAGGGAACAATAGAAAAGAAAAAATTAATACAAAGACATAGCACATATCTTCTCATATATGACTGACACTGACTTGGAATGAAATCAACTGCTGCTCAGTAGATCATTGCTGGTTGCTGAATAAAAACAATGAAATCTGTTGAACTAGCAAAGCCAGTTCTTGACAAAATCAACATTTTACATTTGGGCCCCTAATGCAGGTACTGTTATTTTCCGAAAGATATCACCCACAAAGTTTTATCTGGGTAGATTATATTCACAAACTACTGGAACTTAATCAAAATCGTTTCAGCTGTTTTCAAGAAAATTATAATTTGTGTTGTGAGGTCCACCTGAAGCGTCTTCATTTTTGGATCTGGAATGGCCATATTCAAAATCTCAAGAATTATGTTCCCCTTCCCCACCACCACCATCTTCAAAATACTTTCTCATAGTATATACATGAAAAAGTAAAATAGGAGTAAAGGATGAAGTTACAAGACAAAAGACTTTCCCTGAGAGATTAAACCTGCATATCCACTAAAACATCATGGCCAAGATGATGCTGTATCATGAGATACATAAAATGGCTTTCATTACTGTGATCTCATTTTTGTGATGGCATTTAAAACTTAATGTCATAGTTAAACTATGTTTAATCTGTAAACAATAACAAATGAAGAGATTTTCTGTTGAGTTTTCCCAGGCAGGTTGGTTTCATAGGAACACTCTAGACCTATATTCAGGATGTCCTGAGTTCATATAGTGGCCAGGACACCAGCTATCCTGACCGACGGTTTCATGCGTTTCGTTAGTCCCTCCAGGCAATTGCTGTTACAACACCCCCATTAGAATGTGACTGCTTCCTTCTGGTTCCTTTCTAATCCATCATTAAATACGAGGCCATGCAATATTTAGGTGGTTTTTTTGCAGGTTTCCCAATGCAATGGTCTGGATTCAATCCCAGGTTGGCACATGATACAGGATTTGTGGTGGACGTGGCACTGGGGGGGGGTTCTCCGAGTACTTCAGTTTCCCTGCCAACTCTCATTCCACCAATTGCTCCATATTCATTAGTTATCCCATCATCGATGCTATACAGTCTCAATACTGACAAAGTAATTAAACAAAAAACTAAAAAATAAATAAAAAATAATAATTAAATATTTTTATTGTTTGCAGCCTGTTGCATAAGTGCCACTAATAATACAAATTTCGCGGTCAATGCCACAATTTACTTTATTAGTTTGAGTTACACTACAGGTTTTGACCCTTAGGGGGCCCATACACGTACACGTCTGGCTCGCGAGTCCGACTTGGCTCGGATTCCAATAAGCCACACTCGTCCACGTGTGGGTCCCCACGCTCATACGTGTGTGGTGAAATTAATCCACTTTCAGGTGTTTCCAGTTACACATTATTAATTAATGAATTGCAATGTGAGATTCCTATATTCCTACTTACATAAATAGGACCCCCCTCGTTGGTGTCTCCACCTTATCGTGGTGAGAGGGTTTGAGTATGCCAAGGACCCTGAGAGCTATACCAGCGGTAGCGTAGCTACTGGCAGGGCCTCCCTTGCTGGACAGGTCAAAGGGTAGGCATCAGACGAAGAGAGACACCAAAAACGAAAAACTGATGCCGGAAGCAGCGTCATTAGCAGCGCCTTGAAGCACAGAGCAAATGATGCTCGAGATGGTTCAAGTTCGTATAGCAACAGGCGTGACCAGAGTGCTTTGAACGGCTGTTGTACTGCGATGTGGAAAGAAAATGGAAAAACTACCACATTATCACTTTTCCTGGATAGTCTCTTCCCAAAAACAGAGATACCAAATGTGGTGTTGGAAGAGACTGTGGACCTGTTGTCTGACAGATTACTAATGAATGAAAATGAATGAATAAATAGGACATAAAGTGGCTACACTCATGTTTATTTACATACTGTCTAATGAATATTGACTCACATGAGACTAAATACTTAACTTAACCATTTTTTAAGTTAATCTTAAATTAATTTTAGAATTGATTTCAAACTAATTTAAGAATTACTTTAAAAATTGTGAACTATGAACAGCTTCGTGCATTGACCTGCAGTAGACCTCGCTCAGCCTTCTCAAATTCTTCTATGATTTGTTGTGCCACCTCAATGTGCTGTTATTACCATGCCCAACCTACCTGAGGACTAATAACCTTACTTTTATACATATTCGTCTTCTGTAATGACTGGATCAATCTATAATAATTTACTTTATATTGTCTAGTTTTCATAGTATACTTATTGTTGGATGGTCTATACTGCTGCAGGTTGTCTTACCAACCAACCACTGAATTTTCTCTTACATATCAAAACATGCTATACAGTGGTAGCCTTGATACCTGGAATTAGTTCCAAGGATAAAGTACATTCTCGATCATGAGGATACCTGATGGATGGCCAGAGAGGTTCATCTTCAGTAAAGAACACAAATGGATCTTCTTTGTAACCATGGGTTCGTCGTCTCTTCCTCTGTGGTCCCCATGGAACCTTATCCTCACTGGTACTGTTAGCAGCATCCTTCTCATTACCTCCTTGTTCTTGTTCCTCACTTTCTGCAGGCAATGCTTTGGCGGCTGCCTCCCATGGAAGTGGCCGCAGCTTTTCTATGACAGCTACAAAGAAGCCTCCTGTGTCTTGTTGATGAGGCAAAATGCGGATACTAGGAAGGGAGAGGCATGCTTCAGAAACAGATTTTATTAATGCACCTAGCATAAAGTCTGGTGAAACTTCAACAGGAAATTGTTAATCAACGTACCCTCAATATCTTAAGAAGTCTGGAAAGACAGCTTCAATTATATGAAGCTACTGAACTTGAGACAATAATAAATACACTTTAAGTGATGCTGCTATCTAAAGGGAATGTTTTTGGCAAAGTTTGTGTATGAAAGCAAGCTTCATCAAAAATATCTAACCTCAATAACTTTAAAAGTTCTGAAAGACAGCTTCATTTATACTTAGATAACAAAACTTGACAGATAACAACATAATATATTACAAGCCATGCTCCTATCTAAAGGGAATATTTTTGCCTATGACTGTCTATAAAAACCAACTTGTCAGAAAATATGTAGCCTTTTTTCCTAAACAGGCAACAAAGCATCATAATGATCACTGTCTAGTTCACCATTAAACAACGACTGGATCAATTATATCGGCCACTGATTGAGTAATCTGTGTCTCAGATACAAAATAAACACTGACAGAAACTTCATACATTTCACTAATAGCCATTACTTTGATATTACCAGCCTGCATTCCATTTTCTACCCACACACATTCAGAAATCTTCCCTTGTATTAATACATGCTGAATATTATTCTGAATGATCTCAAATGCAACAAATGACTGGAATTTTTTAAATCGGCAATTCCCACCTCTAGCTATAGTTTCTACAGGTAAGCATTTCAACTGATCCATTCTTATATACCTCAAATCAGGACTTCACTGAATATGCACATTCCACAATGGAAATTTGTATTCAGCAAAGTTTAAGACTGCAATAGCAACTGAACACGCGTATGTCTCAAAACTGCCTGACAGCCCTAAATCAGTAAATAATAATGACTCCTATGTAATGAGAGTAACAACAGATAGGCAAGCCTTTTTTTTTATTCAAGTGGTGGGGAGTGAAGTCCAACTGGGTCCACTCGGCACAGCGGCCACTGATTGGCCTATTGTAGCCTGCCCCGGGTGATTATGATGATGGAGAATTTGGTGGAATGAAGACTAGCAGGGGAAACCGAAATACTTGGAGAAACCCCCCCCCAGCACCACTTTGTCCACCACAAATCCCACTTGACCAGAATCGGGATCGAACCCGGGCTGCCGCAGTGGGAAGCCAGCGACTAACCGCTTGAGCTGTGGCGTGGCCTATGCAAGCCTTAAGCTATCTCACCACATGCGCGCACGTACGCACACGCATACACACACAAATTTTATATTCAACATTCAAAACAATTCATGTACAGTGAAATACCTATTTAAGATTTCTACAAGGGGAAGAGAATTTGAACATAGAACTCTGGAAAACCATGAATTTCAGAAGATTTAATCCTGAAATTACAGGCTAGGTCACAGAAACTGAATAAGAATTACAGGACACTCTTAACCCTTTTGTCTTCTGACATCATAGTTGTCCCATACAGGCTTACTACTGAAAGCCACTGGTCACCAACTTTCAAATTTACTGCATCGTTATCATTGTATGCTGAGTATTATTCTATATATTTGGTATTTACATTCTTTAACATACAGTCAACTCTCGATTATCCGGGATAATGGTGGGCATGGAAATCACGATTAATCGAAAACCCGGTTAAGACAAATGTTATTGTAGCGTGTTTTGTGTGTCACGCTACAAATAAGTTCACGCCGTTGTCCCAATATATAGCGAGTTTATTCCTTCGCTCGTTTACACACTTTACAATCATTCCCGTCTGCAGTGTCACAATCACTGCTTACAATAACTCGGCAACGCTGGACTATCTCTTCTGGCGGTTATCCCAAGACTGACTTCCAAGATGGCTCGATCACAACTGGCTTCTTAGATGGCTATTCCGAGACTTTCTTCTTTGGAGGCTCGATGAAGACTGGCCTCTTAGCTGGCCCGATGAAGACTGAAGACTTCTCGTCGAAACTGAGCTTTTATAACCTTGGCCGCTGTTAGGCAACGAACCCATTGTTATAACCATGGAGACTCCTGTTAGAACTACAATGGAGCAATTGTTGTCTCCTCTGTAACGGTCTATTCTAGCGTTTCCATAGCAGTGACTCCTCTGGATTGCAAACACGTTACATTATTAAAAGTAGTACTGTAATACTGTACCTTCATAATACTATAGGATTACCTGTATTTAAATTTACTCAACCTCATTTTTATGTCATCTCATGGCCTATTTAATACTTTGTTTACATTATACTGAAGTGTGAATTAGTTATTTCAATCACAGTGTTCAACAACATCCAACACTTTTTACGAATATTCACACTTAACACTTAAAAAAAAATTAATATTGTCGTTTGCTTTTTCGTGGCATTTTCCTTTTTACGGATATCCATACGAAGCCTATATAATATTAGCTTATCACTTAATAAACTGTTCTCATCACTCTCGAGATAGTCTAGTAAGGATTCCAAATGATTAAGAGCAGCACCATGTGATATTTTCTTACTAGCAGCTCTGTCCACCTCTTCCTCATTCTCACTTTCTTCCCGTTCTTCTGGCTGCACCCCCACTGAACTTATGG
>NW_019739949.1:455945-459671 GCF_002891405.2 Cryptotermes secundus
TGTTGTGTATAAACAATCAACGTTCTTATAAACGGAGATATACAGGCCCACATCTCTGCATACCAAAGAAGGTACGTGTATATGCTTCGAGACATGCGAGACTAAACATAATCATCTTCATAACAATCCGCTGTGTTGCCTGTGTTGCCACATCTGCATAGAGCGTTCTTGCTTCCAAGAACTATATGAATTCTTGTAGGCTGACAACAAATTTGGGAATTTTATACTTGGAATCAGTCTAAAAATTTTTACACATTTTATAAAGTCTCTAATTTATAATATCTGATTCTATATTCTTTCTAGAAAAAAACAGCGTTTATTTGGTTCGTTTATCACAAAAATTGTAGAAATCACAGCAATTTTAGGAAATGATTACAGTTTTTATTGCTTTAATATTGCGGGTATTTAAATCAAATCCGTCCTGCTGCCGTTACCGGAATTTAAAGGGCCGTCACTTAAAGGTTAATCCGCCCCCACGGATAATCAAGAGTTGACTGTATCTGCTAGTATTTCACATATACAGGAAACTGGTGGCAGGAGTTTTTATATTTTCTTTACCAGCTTGTGCATATGTTATCTTACATTCATTTGTTGCAGCTGGCAGGAACGTGGCCAGAAATAAAGAGAAGTGGAAAAGGGTCAATTAATATTGAAAGTCTACATAGGAATTCCATTATATGTAAGAATGTGTGAAACAGAATGACACAAACAGTACCTCTATATAATTAACTTCATTAAATAGGCATGTGTGAGGCCTGAATTTTCGGGATCTAATCAAGGAAAACATTTAAAATCAATTTCAGCACTGATTTTTCAGTCCTAAACTTTGAGAACTTTCAGATAACTGCTCTTGCTTTGTGCAATGGTGCACAAACTATCTAATCCATAAAAATTATAATGGTCAGCGACGCTGTCATCAAAATTTCTCCTCTTCTCCTTTCTGCCATACTGCAACTTTCTCCGTATCTGCATGTGGTGTTAGTGTCTGATATAACAAAAAATACAGTACACTTTAGTGCACTGTGAGCAAGTGCTTAGTGTTATAAATCACAACAGTGAAAAAAATTAGTGTCATTAAGAAATCACCCATTCTTTTCCTGATCCTTGAATCTGTCTCATCAAAAACAAAAGAGGTCGTTCCTGCATATGTCTAGTATTAATTTACAGATTAGTTGATAACGCTACATTAATTACTGAGGTATCAAGAATCAACAATAACTTTTACAAATTATGAAAAAATGCAGCTTAGAGCAGGTTAACAGAGACAGAGCTGACTATCTCAGGTACACAAACTAACGACTATTCCTAGATCACCAAACAAAAGAATGCACACGAGAGAGAAATGTTTGGAAACAATTTTTCAAGGAAGTGGTTAACAACTGCTATTCTATAATTGTGTACATCAGCACTATTAGATGATAGTAATTATGAGTAGGGGTGGAAGATAGCCATGATAAACAGCAGTAAAAGGTATGTTTTGGTCAATACTACGAGTATAGCGTACCTCCCTGCCAGAACCAGCTCACAGTCTCTCTCTAGACAGCAGCATTATTTAGTGTAAATTGTTTTCTTATCAAGTGTAGTACAAAAAAGAAAAGAAAAAAACTATCCCTGTAAGAGCGGTTGGAGCCCCATAGGGTTGTGAGATGTCGAGACTCTCACATTTTCTAGACAGCTGGCTCATAGATGGCAGTGAGGTTGTCAGCTTCATGCACCAGCTGCCCTTAACCCCAGGATGATTCCTGGTATTCATTTCTGTTACAGGTTGAGTTGATCCCATGGCAATAGTGTGGCTGGAAGGTTTAGGTCAATGGCTAACTCCAAAACCTCATTGGGAATTGAACCTGTGACCTTCCAGCTTGTAGCAAAATATTTCATGTTTCTGAATTTCAGAACTTTTGATGAAGTTTGTTTTATAGGACAAAAAATGTTGTATATGCACACATTATTTTATCAAGAGATTTTATGCTCTGAATTCAGTGATGATTACTGCAACAATTTCTTGTTAAAATTTCGACCAGCTTTATTCTAGTGGAATAGAAGTAAATTTTGGAAACCAATAATTAACAGTAAAGAAAGCTACTAATTCATTTAGGATCTAACTGCACCTGTGGATAATACCTTAGATCCTGTACCTGTACTTTTCAGTGAATAAGATCCTACTTACCACCTCTCTAAGTTAAACTTGTGTGCATCTTCAGGTGAAGGGGGGAACATCTGTGGTCTAACTTGTGTCTGCCATTTCTCAGGAACATCATTGTAACTGGTGTACCCTCGCATATCACGGGATGTTGGGAGCCAATGCACTAGCCCCTGTCGATATTTCAGCCCAGGGAGTTGGGATGAAACATCTACTAGTTGTACTGCACCTAAATCAAACCAATGTGAAATGAGTGTGATGATTACAATGATGTAATGACCACAGTCCATATCATATAAAATGTAACTGAAAAGGTAAAATGAACAAGAATGTTAGGTAATACTCATATTTGGAATAAACACATTCTACAGATGTGTCTAATTATTTCTTTCTTTGTGCTTAATTTAACAGTGCTATCAGTATCTCAGGCATTGAATGACAGAGATGATGGAGGTTTCAATCAGCTGATGGGGTAAAAGGTTAATGAAGAACTGGAAACATGTGGAAAGAAGTGGTCAGGTCCTTCATTTATGCATAAATAAACTTGTAAGTTGCACGGCAATATACTGTAATGTGACAGAGTTGCTATATAAATGGGGTCTGGATGGGTAACTGGATTTACTGAGCACTTACAGATCATAACTGCAAGTAACTACAGCGCTAATGCTAATTCACACACTCTGCAGTTCACTACAGCACATACTAAGTCTTCTCACTCTGGTGTGTCTTCACTAATCATTGTCTGGTAACAGTTTCCAGTGACAGAGATCCCTCAACTTCTGAGTTCTTGGCTTCATGCCCTCACCGTCTGTCACCTACCTAGGTCATTGCAGCTGCCCAACTGAACTAACTGGGTTCCACCTGTCAGACTCAATTTGACTCGCCTCCATTCCACTAATTCTATTACGTTTCGCTGCACTAATTCCACTGCACTAGTTACACTAAACTCATACGGTCAAGTGACATAGTCTCGGACCAGACCTATAGAAAGCACCACTTCCAACAACCCTTCTACTGTTGCATGCATGTATGTTGTGGCTATTACCTAGCAATGGCCACTGTTTACAGAGTCATTACTTAGCAACAGGTCTACACATGCTACAATATTTATATTTTCATTTTAGAAGTCACTGGGATGTAACTTTTGACTAAATTTCTGTCTCATTCTGTTCAGAAATCTCAAAATATTTTGTTAAATACCTGTGTGATCCACAAAAGATCCACACAGTAAGTGATTTGTGTTCCAAAATAGTTTGGGAACCCCTTGTCTACATAATTAACCTAGTACAGTGGAACCTCCCTTAATGAGCATAATTCATTCCAGAATCTTACTCGTAATGCAAAACGCTTGTTAAGCGAAACAATTTTTCCCATATAAATTAATGTAAAATATGATAATGCGTTCCATGCCGAAAAAAATATTCAAAAAATTTTATGTATAACGTTTATTCAAAGAAAATTATATGTATACATTGTTAAGGAGCGTGAATCATCTTCATCTTTTCTTCTATGCAGAATGAACCAACCTGGAATGCGAATTTGATTTGCAGAAAACAAAAAAAAAATTGAAATAATTAGTTTATTAT
>NW_019739949.1:459954-501456 GCF_002891405.2 Cryptotermes secundus
TCTGAACACAAGTTTGGAAAAATGTGTGATCACAAGCAACACTAAGATGCTAGCGGAACGAGTGCTAAACACAGACTGATGTAGCAAGCGCACAATCTGGGACTTCCCCTCTCGTCACTCATTACGCAAAACATCGCTCGTTAAGCAAGGTTCCACTGTAAATATATCATACACATAGGCTTAAATTTGTAAGCAATGGCCAATAGAGATAATAATGAAACAATATAAACAGCCTGTTGATTGCCAACAGGCTGAAACTAACTAACTCCATGGAGAAGTAACCAGTCACTCAGCTACCCACGAATTTCCCAGAAATTTATGGCACCTGAAGGCTCGCAAGAGCCTGCCACTCATCCCCATCCTGAGTCACACCAATCCACTCCAGACTAGCTCATCCTACTCTCTAAGATCCATTTTAATATTATCCTCACACCTATGTCTGGGTCTTCCTAGTTGTCTCTTTCATTCTAGCTTTCCCACCAAAATCCTACATTCAATCCTCTTCTCCCTCTGGCATGTTATATGCCATCTCATTCTCTTTGACTTCATCATTCTAATTATAGAAGGGGCAGTCAAATGAAAACAGGTCACCACGCATAACTCACACGGCGTGCAAGTTGGTAACACTGGAATTTGCTTACAGTACCAACATCTGGTGGGGACTCAGGAAAGCACAGTGACAATGTGCCCTTGCACACTAGTCATTTCTTTATTGTGCTGGAAGCAAGGTTAGCGCTACGTGTGGTCGTCCAACATCAGTAATGGAAGTGGGTAAAGAAGGACAGCGAAGTGTAGCGCACTTTTTGACGGCTG
Organism: Cryptotermes secundus; assembly: GCF_002891405.2. NCBI lineage: Eukaryota > Metazoa > Arthropoda > Insecta > Blattodea > Kalotermitidae > Cryptotermes > Cryptotermes secundus. The sequence continues at coordinate 460,768 of NW_019739949.1, forward strand.
AAGGAACAGGAGGACGAGAAATTCATCATCGCATGACAAAACACCTGCTGTACCACAAAATTTGCGCACAGTGGGTTCTACATCGACTCATGGAGGAACAGAAGACTCAGAGAATGGCTGCATCACTGGGTCACTTGCAATGATACCATGAGGAAGAGTATGCTTTTCTGTCCATATTGCCACTGGGGAGAAAACTAGGTGCCACCATTTGGAACCCGAGAGCAAACGGCAGAGCCAACAGTGGAAACACGTGATTTTTCCCCATTGAAGAAATCCAAAGCCGTACACACAAGTTCCAGTAAAGTAATGATGTTCTTCGACTGCAAGGGCCCTCTGCTTGTCAAATTTCTGGAGCATGGGGCCACAATCAGTGCACAGCGCTATGAAGACACTTTGCAGAAACTGAGACGTCTCATAAAGTCAAAACGCCCTGCAATGCTAACGAACGGCATTACCCTTCTTCATGATAATGGGCGCCCCCACACTGCCAACTGTGAGGAATACGCTACAGAGATTTGTTTGGGAACTGCTTCAACATCCCCCCTACAGCCCACATTTTTGGAGACCTGAAGAGAGACATTCGTGGACATCAGTTTGCATCGGACGAAGACGTGTGTGGCTGGGTAAAGATGTGGTTCCGTAGACAGCCCACAAGCTTTTTCAAGGATGGGATTGACCGTCTTATCTCCCAGTGGGATAAATGTATTAACAGTTTTGGAGATTACTTTTGAAGTAAGAAATGGTCTTTAATATGTTTTGGCTTCTGACCCGTTTTCATTCGACTGCCCCTCATACTTGATGAAGGGTACAAGTTATGAGGCTCCACATCATGCATTTTTCTCAAAGAACCTCTGGCTTCATGCCTCTTTGGTCCAAATATCCTCCTCAACATCCTCTATATAAACACCCTTAACCCTTTCCAGTCAAATGTCGATATATAATCGACACTGTGACTGTGCTTCCATGGATAAATGTCGATATATTATTGACAAACTTTGTTTCGTGTTTCTGCAGTCATATTTTGATCATGTCACTAGTTGGCATTGCAAACTATACCAACACATGCACCAATGTTTTGTCTGCCTCCTTCTGCCACCTGGAAGTCATAATTTGAACTTCTTGAGAAACGAATGCTATTTATATATTATCCTTTAAGAGCCTAGCGACATCGTATGGAGACCTTTAAAGTGTAGCCGAGTGGCTGTGCGACACCGTATGTGTACGCACAGTCCACGTGTGCACACAGTGTTTTAAAATCTAATTGTAAGATAGAAATTCTTGTTCTACTTACATTATTATTGGGCACCCGCTTTATAAGTAGACAGTCTTCCCTCCTGCATCATCTAACTGAATGCAGAGTCCGACGTTGCAATTCATGCACTTTGTCTGGATGTAACTCCGTTTCCCACGTGAAGAGCACACATGACACCTTAGTCTCGTATTAAAGGAAGTCGGCCAGTGATGTCGAGTGGCCTCCCCTAATCGTAACGCTTATAAAACATCACAATTTCAACTATCCACCATGGCCTCATTTCGCATGGAAGAAGCCAAAATTGAGAGGCAGCTGATAAATGACACTGATTCAGACTGCGGTACAGACGACTCCGAAAGTGGTGAGGAAGCAAGGGGCTAGGTTTGAACGTTCTGGCAATGCGGGGCTATTCCGAGAACAGTAACTCTGCTTGCCAGTCAGAGATATACACAGTCAGAGTTTCTGAAGGACAAAGTATGATAAGACGTCACCCACACTCGTGCATACAGAAAGGTTCCGACATGACTGGAGAATGTGCAATACAAACATAAACTTCCGCCCCTTTTGATAGATAAGACATAGTAAGACAGGATGTCAGCAGCATGCATTTATACTGCAGAAACGTTTTGTGCAGAAACTGTATGCATATTTGTGGACAGACGCTCGAAATTTGGGGAAACAATTTTTGGAATCAGTGTAACAATTTTTACAGATTTTAAAATCTGTAAATTACAATATCTGATTCTATATTCTTTCTAGATAAAAGCAGCGTCTATTTCGTTCTTTTATCACAAAAGTGTAGAAATCACAGCATTTTCAGTAACATCATTACAATTTTTAACACTCTACAATGGCGGGCATTTAAATTAACTCCAGCCTGCTGCCATTACCAGAATATAAATGGCCCGTCTCTTCATTCATTCATCTGTAATCTGTCAAGACGACAGGTCGACAGTCTCTTCGAAAACAGTTCCTCCACTTGATGCGATCTAGAGTTTTCTCCTTCAGATCAAAATGTCCTCTTCTGTCCCCAAGGTCATCCAGCATCTTCTTACGTCTTCTTCCTCGTCTTCTGGTCATGTCTATCCGCCCCTCTATCATTCCTTCAATAACTTCTTTTAGAAGGCAGCTACCGCGTAAGATATGACCAATCCAATTAGCCTTCCGTTTTCTTATTTCGTGTAGGATATTCCTCTGCTCACTGACTCTACATAACACTTCATCATTTCTCACATAATCGGTGCAACTGATCTTCTCCATCCTTCTCCAACACCACATTTCGAAGCTTTCCAGGTGTTTCTGATCTACTGCCCTAAGTGTCCCAAGTTTCAGCCCCATACAAAGCAATACTCCAAATGTAGCATTTCACCAGTTTCTTTCTCAAATTTAAGTCCAATTTGCTGGTAAAAAGATTCTTCTCCTTGCTGAATGCAGCTTTTGCCATGGCAATCCTAGATTTAATTTCACACGTAAACCTTCCATCATCTGTTAACAAACTACGCAAATATTTAAAACATTTCACATTCTCTTTATTGTGACTGGGGTTGGTTGTCTCAAAATTTTCATAACTTTTGTTTTTTCCACATTCATTTCCATGCCATAGCACCTTCCAATTTCGATTAGTCTATCAATCATACCCTGTAGCACACCCCATCTCTTAAAGGTTAAAAAATGCCTACTGTTATACACAGAGTAAGTAAAACATTTCAATAATCCTACTTCATTTCACAAGAATTAAAATATGCACATTATCACATAATATTTTGATACTGTAAATTTAGTGATGGATCCAACATTAAACAACATCAATTCATCTACTGTGAGATGGCTGTGAGCTTTCTAATTTTGTGTTACTCATTAACCTCCAAATTATGGTTTCATAATACTGAAACAAGAATAAAAGACCAAGGAGGTAATCTTTTACTGCCATTTTGCTTTGTGTGACAGATGTATAATATGAAAACTACCTCGTGTATCCACTAGGAGGCGATGTATCACAGCTTCATTCTCAAGTGGGTTGAGTGAACAGGTAGAGTATACCAGACGTCCTCCAACTGACAGCATCTCAACACCACGACGCAAAATTCGGGACTGGATACTTCAACACATTACAGATAATCTTCATTACTGACTAAACTTTGCAAGTGCACATTGGTTACTATATGTACTAGCTTCTCTGGCATTGAAAAGCTCTATATTTTTCCCCACATAATGTATGGTTTCCTATGATTCTCAGAATAAGCAGCAATTATTTCCCTAACAGGATTAACTGGCTGGTGTTTGTAATGGAACCATATTGTATCTCCTCCGAGTTTGGAACTGAATTTTCAAATATCAGTTCTTAATATATTCCCCCTCCTTGCCTGCCAACCCATTATTAATTTTCTTCCCTGTCGATTACAGCACATACCAATCTGCTTCCCAGTACATAGACTATTCAAATGGCACATATATATAAGTATATACAGTAAGTACTACCTACTACTACAGTAAGTAAATAACTACAAATAACATATAAGATTTCAAGTTACCTCTGAGGAATAACTTGCTACTAAATTTCTCATACAGCACAATCAACATACCGTATGTCCAAGAAGTATCCGACTTTATTTTTTTTCGCTGTAAGTAATGGCCAAAGGGTGGGGAAACTGAGTGAAGTAGTAGAAGGGACTTTCATGAGCATGCGTGATTTTTTGCTGACTCGCAACACTGCCGGATGCGTCTGTGGCTGCCAGATAGCGAAGTGGTGTAACACGTGTTGGTCGCATTCTCGTTTCGCTCAAGATGACAAAACGCTTGGAGCAGTGATACTGCATTATGTTTTGTCAGAAACTTGGGGTATGACCCGGAAACCAAGGTCCAGGCGTCACAATGGAAGCATCCAACATCCCCGAGGCCCAAAAGAGCACGACAGGTTCGGAGCAATGTGAAGGTGATACTGACTGTTTTCTGCGATTATCGGGGTGTTGTGCATCATGAATACGCACCACTAGGCCAGACTGTCAATAAGGAGTATTACCAATAAGTCCTCCGCCATCTTCGTGATGCAGTTCGGCGCAAGAGACCAGAGCTGTGGGACGCACGCAACCAGCAGCTGCATCATGACAACACCCCAGCTCATTCATCGCACCTGATCCAGGGTTTCCTGGCCAAGCACGGCATTCTGCAGGTTCGCTAGGCTCCCTACTCTCCTGACATGGCTCCTTGTGATTTCTGGCTGTTCCCGAGATTGAAGACACAGCTAAAAGGCTGCCGTTTTGACAGCCGTGAGGACATCATACAGAACGCGACGGTGCAGCTGCATGCCATTCCAAAAGAAGCCTTCCAGAATTGCTTCCAGCCATGGAAGGACCGCTGGGCTAAGTGAGTGGAGTCACAAGGGGCCTACTTTGAAGGCAATTAGGTATTGTAACCACCCAAGGTCGGATACTTTTTGGACAGATTAGTATTTACACTACCCAGAGAGCATCAGCTGCAGCACATACAACAGAACAAATACCAGGATATTCTAGAGGGTTCCAACTATCATGTTTAACACTCGAGATTACTAGGATTTTTAAATACAGCTGTAGTCATACTGACATTATGCTGTCAGTGATTAAGGTTAGCTCTTTCTAATGGAACCCACAGACAAGGTGTCTCCCACTCCCTCACATAGGGATGGAAACAGGTCAAGTTTCCAAAATGGTGTGTTCTTTAGAATACCATATGATGGGTAAGGTAAAAAGGTGAAGTTGTCCCTGCACTTAATTATTTAAGCACTATGCCATGAAGACATATGGGGAGACTGGAGGTACAGCTCCATCATTCTTGACCTTGGCAGTAGACAAGTGATGGATAAGTTCAAAAAACCAGTCATCCCAACCAATATTGATTTAACAGAACACTTTTAGCAGTAAATATAAGAAGATAAAAAAGTAAGTAATTTTGTGGAGATCCCACTAAGAAAATAACACATACAGTGCTCTCCACCAAATAACTGTGTACAAATTTTATTAATTAATAGCTGTGCCCGGCCACACCTTGCTGTGGCTCAGTCTGCCCGTTCTTCCCTAGTTTGATTTGAAATTACTTGACGCATTGCTTCCGCTCCGCAAGTACAACGACCTAAGCTTGTTCTTAGAAAACAAAATGAAAAACAACGAAAAATAAACTATACTTACGAAATAACTTCCATGCACGTCTTGGATTCATCGAATAAGTTATTGAACGCTCACTTTTACACAAGCGAGCACAACTATTATCACGTCCAGTACCACTGAAAATTTCTTCGGAGCTGGACTATTATAACCCGGTTTCGGACACAATAGAGGGCACTTTCGCCCAGGGTTCCATTTCACGTGTTCTGTGCTTGTTGCCGCAGAAATGCATTATTTCCACTGTTTCAACAGTTCGTTGCCATGGTTATACCAAGGCAATGATGTGCTGTTTCAACAGTTCATTGCAACGGTTATTCCCAGGCAACGACACTGTATACTGGCTCACACACTCATCAGCTGGCTTCTTATACTGTTCCCTCTTGCCCCTTGCAGCAGCAGCATCTGCTGTTATGTCACAACGGGCAACATTACTGGCAACGCATGCGTTATCATGTCTCACTGAGTCCACGATGCTCAACACAACCATCTCTGAGCCGAATGTCTAGAGAAAATGTGGGAGCCTCGATGTCTCACAACCCTATGGGCCTTCACAGCCTGCTACAGGGATAGCATTTTACCATGTTTATGTAACTGAAGGCCTGATAGTGGCAAATATACACTGCAACATGTTGCAGTTTGTAAAAAAAATTGGAAGAGAATATGAACTGTGTGACAGAAAAATTTAAACATCTCTATTATTTACATAAAGTTCACGTTTCAGAGTGTACATTTAGAAACTCTATGGCATACAGAATAAGGAAAAAAATATAAGTAAGCTGCTACTTCCTTAATAAACACCTCAGTCACTGGTGAGAAACATGCTTTAAGTACATAACTAGGTGATACCAACTGTATCACAAACAATCACGCAACAATACAGGAAAATATGAAGAGCCTCTAATTCAAAGTGAAATAAAGGTGAAACATTACCCATGTAGATTATTTCCATTTGCAGTGTTCCACTTCAACCAGATGTCAGGATTCTTTCGCAGCGTGCCATCTCCAGAACAAGGCACGTCACACAGCACCCGGTCAAATTTCAGCATTGTCAGAGTTCCATCTGCAGAAAGAAACTCTTAATTTCTATGTCATTACATGCATCAGAAGCTTTCTGCATTCCATGGAACCTTGTCTCTGTATCATGAAGCTCTTCTACAGAAAGACCTATATGCAGAAAGGAAAATACTGCACCTTAGTGAAACAAGCAACATACTTATTCTGCGATCAGCCACAGCCCAGGTTACAAATCAAGGATACTGTTAAATGTTCACCCATTGTTAGGCAATGTACTGTGAGCCGATCTCTTCGGCTCACTGCAAAGAGGTGCCTCGTGGAAGATGGCAGCAGCGGCTAGCTCCGTTCTCATCCCACTCTTCACTTGTTAACTCTGTAATCCGTGCCGTGCTTACGTCATTCCTGTGGTCTATGTCCTTGGCCGTCGACTGAAGTCAGCCCTCTCNGGGGGGGGGTCAAGAAAGTAATCTGTGACAGCAATGATGATACAAATAAAGGAATTTACAAGTAACATGGTGTGGCTACTGTTATACAGCAGTCAAAATGTGTACATGCATAATTTTGCTTTGATCTTATACATTTTACAAAATTTTCCCCATAAGTAAACATGGGAGACAACAAAACTTTACAGGTGGTCAACCAGCATAAAATATGACCCCCAAGTAAGAAACATATTTGCATATAACATTTCTGTCTATGGCATTCTCAAATTAATCACTCTCAACATAATATCTTCTCTCAGTAAATTACCACTTTCAGTCTATGATTTTAGTCATACTTCCAACAAACTTGTCACAGTTCATGGCTCCTCACCTAGAAATACATTTCTGTTTTTCACATGCTATGTTGACAGCACAATATGGCATAAAGGTTAGGATATACTGCATCTCAAAAACATTAACTTGCTAATAAAGAAAAAAAAAACACTGATACATATTGTCATGTGTTTATGGCTCCATGACTAATAATGACAGGTTCTGGATTTGATGATTGCATTTATTAATGCCTTCTTTTACAATCACTCTTAATCACAATCAATTATAATAACTCAGAATCAGTGACGGCCTAAGACTTGCTCCATTCTGGCTGGGCTGCAACTGTCTTCTCTTCTAGTCTGTCTTCTACTACAAATGACTTCTCATGCATGAATTAATTATGAATGACTCCTCATATATGGCAATGCATTCTTATCTGAATGGCTGCTTATATGGTCTAGCGCAGTGCTGTCCAACGTTCTTATGTACTCGGGCACAATTCACTGATGTCTATGGAGGTGCGGGCGCCACCACACACTACTACTACTAGTACTTCTACTATTACCTACTACTACTACTACTAATAATAATAATAATAATAATAATACAAATTTTTGAAAATATTTAACAGTACTCAGACGTTCAAAAATGTCTCTTGTCTTACAATTTGAATTAATATTAAAAATCGGCTCAATTATATGTGGTTACGGAGGGCGCCAGAAAAATATACCACGGGTGCCGCGTTGGACAGGGCTGGTCTAGCGGTATCCATGGAAGTGTTTGTGGAATGTCTGTTTATACAGGAACATTTGTTAAATGTTGCTTTACGCAGAAATATTTGTTGTACCGAGTTGGTCTCCAGGAATCCACCTCTATGGAAACGTGTTTTCTACCAAAGCGTTTCTTAGAAACAGCTTATATGTCACAATATTCTGAACACAAATTAAAAATGATCCTTTATTCTCGCTTTGAAAACAAAGGAAGAAGTTTGTGTAAATGCAGTACCTCTTTTATAATAACTAACTCAATGGTACAGTGTCTTACTTGATAACTGATAGTTTCTCAGGTTGTCTACAAATTCCACATCTCCTGGAATCCACAAATCCACCATGACACCCACATAAGCTCAACAATGAACATCATTCTGCAGCTGTTCACTTTAATTAGTATGTTCACAGCTCATTTCTCTAAGACAGATACCCTATAATATTAATCCTCACCTAGACCTAAGTCTTCCAAATGGTCTCTTCCCTTGAGGTTTTCCAGTCAAAATCGATTTCTGGCTTCCACAATCCACAGGTACTACATATTCATTAATTCGCTGGTCTTGATTTTGTGACACAAGATTAGAACAGAAATATTTAACTTCCAAGTTATTGAATTTTCTCCATTTCTTGACTTTGTCCAGTGTTAACTATTCTGAACATAACACAGTGTTCTGAGTATGGGATTTTCTTCCATCCTCAGGTGAAAAAGTAGCAAAAAACCCACTCAGTTGAGTCATTAGGTGGAGCTAGTCTTAGTCACCTGTCAATGTACATCAGTCAAATAAAAGTATATACACAATGTGTCCAGTTTCTGTTAGGAATGTGTTCATTAAAAATACAAGACGTGAATTACTTTCAAAATTTCACTCTTTTTATTCAAAACAGTCTCCTTCTGAATCAATACATAGCTGGAATTGATTGAAAAGATTTCAAAAACAGTCACTGTACTCCTTTTGTGGAATCGCATTAAAACTGTGGTAGATGCCCTTTGGATGTCCTGGATGGTGTCGTGATGGTCTCCTTTCATCACCAACTTAACTTTTGGGAACAACCAGAAATCTGCTGGAGCCAAATCTGGATAATATGGAGGATGATCAAGGACTGTGATCCCCTTTCTGGACAAAAAATCGCGCATGATCTTCAATTTGTGGGGTGGGGCATTGTCGTGGAGGAGCGACCAGGAACCTTGCTCTTGATATTCAGGTCGAATTCAAAGAATTCTCGCCCACAAACAACTGAGGACTCCGAGATAATCAGAATTCACCGTCTGACCTTCTGGCAGAAATTCCTTGTGAATGATTCCTTTGGAATCGAAGAAAATGGTTAGCAGTGTCTTTACTCGACTCTTTTGCATGCACAAATTCTTTTGTTTCGGCTTCTTTGGACTCAACCACACTGCACTCTGCCACTTTGTGAGAGGCTCATTTTGAAAATACCATGTCTCATCACCAGTAACAATCGATTTTGTAAATTTTGTATCACTTTGGGCCGACCGTAACATGTCTTTGCAGTGTTCCACTCTGGCATGTTTTTCATTGCCTGACAGAATGTGCGGTACAAACCATGCACAGACCTTCCATTTGCCCAAATCCTTGGTCAAAATTTGATGCACAGTACTTTTTGGTATTCCCAAAAGCTCCTCGATGAGTCTTGCAGAAACACATCTGTTTAATGTAAGGATTTTTGTCACTTTTTTCATATTTTCTTCAGTGCGACTTCTTCTCAGCTTTGATGCACGTGGAGCGTCTTTAATGTCCTCCCTGCCATCGCAAAATACAGCATACCATCGAAAAATGTTCAAGCGACTCAAACAATCACTACTTTACACACTTTTCATCATTTCGTACACTTCTCCGGCTGTTTTGCCTAACTTCAAACAAAATTTGATGTTGACTCTCTGTTCAACTGCCATTTTCCAACGAGCGTCAGAACAGTACTGTTACATTCAAGGTCAGAACACACGATGCAGCAATGCTTGCGCTTTGAAATTATAAGCAGCCACAGCTGAAACTTCAAGAATCTTAATGCCACAACTTGCCAACAGATGGCATTGCAGGGCAAAATTTTAAAAAATGAGTCCTAACGGATCCTGGACACACCGTGTTTGCCTCTTGGAGCAGATCCTGTTCAAAAAACGTGTTGCTCAGAATACCAGAAAATGAATAAAGTTCAGAAACCCAGCAATATTAAGTGCAACATACCCTCATCAGAACCCACTGGAAACTCTGAAGTACTTAGCACTTAATACCAAACAATAACAGCAAATTATGTAACACCAGAAATGTTAATAAGTACATACCTGTACCAGTAACAGTGAAATTTGGCATGACAGCTGCATCATGGTTCGTGATCACAACGCACGGAGAATTGAACCTCTTAGCCTGATGAACCAGCATATAGCAACGATTGTTGTCTATATCATTTGCTATCACAAAACCAGCTGCAAACAAATTAAATACACCTTAAGTGAGACATGAAATAAGCCCCTGTTTCCATAAAGTGAAAATAAAGTTTCTGGATTACTATATCATCATGAAAGATTATACTTATACTTTTGTAAAATAAAAATATACTTTTAACACCATTCTGAATGATCTTCCAGAATATTTGTAAGGCAAAAGAAACAACTCTTCAATGACAGTAAGCATACACAGAAAAAGGAAATTTCAGTTTGAAATGAGAATTTGGAGAATTTTTGAGAATGAACATGAAAATGGGATTGCTTGTACTAGATCAATTTCTTCGATGTAATCTCAGTTTTTAACATTAAACAATTTCACTGCACTAATACTTTTTCAATGGGAATTATTAAAAATCATTGCATTTAAAGAAATTCAATTATATTCTTCTTCATTATGAGTAAAGACACTGAAAGGAGAGGCAGATTTTGTTGACAAGTGAATTCATGCTACCACTATCAACATTATGAATGACTGAACAGTTCAGTCTAGCAGAAAGGCTCTAGACTTGTATTTGGAAGGTGTCTGGTTCAATTCTCAGCTGGGATACCAATTACCCTGACTGAGGCTTTTTATAACTTTCTTCACTCCCTCCGGGAAAATACTGGGATAGTACCCAGATTAAGCCACAACTGGTGCCTTGCAGATCCTTTCAAGTTCATTCATTAATTATCCTGTCTGGCAGATTCTGCTGGAAGAGGAGACATATACCATAACACTGGTTTGGAACCACTGGTGGGGGGGCTGATGTTCTTCACGTTTCCAAAGTTCTATCTTTGGTAGAGACGAAACTTTCAATCTCTGGACTGAAAAGTCGGCACAAAGATTTCACTAAGGACCAAAATCAGGGATCAATGTCTTGCACCAAAGCTATCAAGAGCCACTCACTTATGAGTATAGGTGTTGTGTCCAAACTGCCATAGAGATGCCCAACTAAGGTTATGCTTTGGCAAGTCATTACATAGAATGTGTATCTACATTATGTGATTTCTAGACATATCTAAGTCAGAGAGATACAAGACAGACATGCAGACAGCAATGTGAGCTCATTAACCTCCTAACAAAAATTAGGCAGGGATACACAGACACATGGCATGGTAATCTCATAAGCCTCAAAAAGGAGGGGGATACATAGACAAATGGACAGACACAGTCAGTCAACACAGGGATCTCTTGAGCCTCCTTTTACTTTTACTATTAAGAGAATTATATTATTTTGCCATAATTACAGCAATAAAACATACTGCCAAACTCTTACGATCATTAAGTCCTTACGTGCTTCCATTAATGATGAATACGATACTAAAACATATAATTATGAAAACACAATCTCTGGAAAAGAAATGTTTGTTTCTTTTACCAAAAAGACTGGTATGACATAAGATGCAAAACGCTGAGATCCACTGCCTTAGGAGACTCCTAATACCCTCTTGTTTGCCAGACTGCTCTCTGCCTGTATGTACCAGGAGGTCCTGCAACTGGCCATTATACACAGGTTTTCTTGGTTTTCCCCAATTTTCAAAGCAAATACTGAGATAGTTCCAAAGTTCCAAGTTGAATCAGTTCTACTAATATAAATTAATCAAAATTAATCCTCCTTGCAGAGGAGGCCACTAAATTCTTTTCAAGTTATACATTTTGAACATAATTAGGAAATCATAATTCTCTGATCCTTGCCCAAAGCCACTATTTCTTACGATTCTGTATCGTCACCTACCTTCACGAGAAGGGCAAGCAGGAGAAGTCAGGGAACTTTCAACATTCTGTCACTTAAAATTCTATTATTCCTATCTGCTTGGGCTTCAGGGGGTTAAATATGGCAATACTGAACGCTGTGTAGCAGTTATCAGTCGAACCCGAGCTTGGCTCTCCTCAAGCCCATGAATTTTCCTTAACTCCTACTGATATGAAAATAGTACAAGACTGAAGTTCTAATACAAGTAAAACCAGAAGCTAATAAGAAATCACAAAACTCGCATTCAAGAAAGCAGGTCTTAGAGAGAACTACTACTTTGTACTGCATGAAAGTAACATACTGGGAAATCTGCCATCTTCAGCATGCAGCAATTCAATCAGCTGAGCTGTCTTTGAACCAGGTGCTGCACACATGTCCAAGATCTGTTCAAGATAAAAATGAAATCACTTATTAGTATATAAATGATGATGAACACAGGAAGGATGACATGTACACACACAACCTGATGTACAATTGTTACTTTTACGCATATGACTCAGTTTTAAATATCCATAATTATAAAACCCTGCATGAGTATGTACTTCTGGTTCTACATGCAAAGAATATGAATTTTGGAAAAACACCAAAGTAACAGAATAAGTAACATGGTTGATACTTTTCGTTGTTCTATAAAGATTTGTACTGAGAAACATTTATCCAAGCTGTTTCAGCATAATGGAAAAGGAAGAAGGAAGACAGAAGGCTGAAAATAGAATGAACAAATAAAATGAATAGAAGAGGAATATGGGAAAGGGCTGTTAAGGAGATAAAGGTATGAATGAGATAAAGGAAAGGAATAATAGGGGATGGAGATGAAGGAACAAAAATAATGATTTTCACCAAAAAACTCAACTTGCACCTACAATAAAAGTGACGATCAGATGACAGGATATCCTGAGGTTCTTTCGTGGTTTGGCATAACAAGATTTAAAAGTGACTGCATATGACCTGGAAGCCTCATATGAGATGTGATGGGGGTGCAGTGAGAACACAGGGACCAGCACCATCATGGTGAAGCCAAAAAAATTTGATGTATTCACAGTCAGTTGAAGGCCGAGTCTCACTACACCAGTTGACAAGCACATGAGGAGGCCACACCATAAGCAGGAACAAGCTGCACAGGTCCTAGCACAGTTATATTTGAGGCCATTGTCAGCAAACTGAAGGGCAGTTACTGACTACACAATGGCAGTGACCTACTGCTAGGACCCAGTTGGATAGCAAGTCTCTAAAAGAAGTTTCAATGGCCACAGGGCACTTAACCCATTGGGCCCATTATCACTGGAAGACTTCCTCCAGAGGGCAACAGCCCATGCTTTCATCACTGGAATGAAAGACTGAAAAGTTTGGCTGCACTGTCTCACTGGCAGCGACCGCCCTATCAACAATGTCCCCTGCCACGCCCTGAGGGTAGAAGTTGCAAAGGCGGTAGCTGTACCACAGGCAAGAACTAAGGGATACAGCCCCAATGGGAACATGGTCACCAGGGTCCATATGCCACAGGACTGAGAACACTACAAGCTGGAAGTGTGCGGATGTCAGTCATCTGAAAGGGCTGTGAACAAAGACATGACTAGGCTGAACAGGACAAGGAAAACAAGTAAGAGCTGACCCGAAGAGGGGGTCACTACCATCACCATCACCTCTCACTTCCCACTCATGTCAGAGCCATGGGGAGCAGATGACAGCATAATCGCCAAGGGTTGGATAGAGGTTGAACCATTCCTTGTGACCATCACCAGGCCAGATATCACCTCAGTGTTGCTCGAGAAGAAGCAGTCTGCGGCATGTTCTGCAAGTAGCATCTGCAGAACTTTCCTCTCTTGAAGCAGGTGCAAGTGGATCTGACTCTGTGGCACAGTGCACTAGAAAGCTGGGTATGTGTTGCAAAGATCAGAGATAAATTAGTTCTGGGGCTTGATATCATGGGAGCTTACACCACCACAGAGGACTTGGAAGGACATGCTATAACTGGGGTTGTAAGAGTTGTCATTATGATGTCCTAGAGCCTGACCACAATAATCTCTCATACTGGCCAGTAAAAGAAGTGCCAATGGCTCTGAGAAGATAGTGACAGCATTGCTGGGAGGTCCTCTGCAAGCAACGAGAAGGGCTGTGCATAGCCTGAATGTTCTTTCATGCTCAATGAGAGGTAACCCTCATTTCAAGAACATGAGCCACCAAGACCAAGCAGTGGCTGATAAAACCATCCTGGGCTGCTGAGAAACTGTGGTTTGTGTCAACTGATGGCTCAGGACCCCAAATTCCAGCCTGAAAGCAAATGCAAGAGGCAATGTCTGGCACCAGGAGGAATCCCAAAACTACAGGACTCCCAGAGTTGGAAGACGTTAATCAATTAATTTCAGCATATCTTAACAATGAAGAAGGTGGATATTGGTTGACAGAGCTTACCACCACATAGACACCAGTGACACCCATCCAATACATTAGCCCTCTCACAGACTTCCACTAGCAGAGCAGGCTGAGGTGAATGACAGTCAGGCAGATGACTGTAGACTTTTGTTTCCATGTCCACTATATGGACAGCTGAATGACATTACAAAGAAGGGCTTCTTTCCATTAGCAAGAACTGATGACACACTGGATATGCAGGCTGGGGCCAAGTAGTTCCGAACCCTGAATTTGAAGAGTGACTACAGGCAGGTTTCCTTGCACTCCAGCAACAAGCAGACAGGGGCCCTGGCAGTTCACTGGTATACCCTTTGGTCTCTGCAACTCTCTGGCAACAGTCAAGAAGCTGGCAAATTCCACCATACAGGTTTATAAAGCCTACCTGGTATACCCAGAAGATATGATTGTTGAATTGAATTGAACTGAATTTATTTACATTCTATAAATCCTAAGCAGGTTAGTACCTTTGGATACAGAACATGTCAAAAGGTTACATACATAAGTACAGGCAATTTTAGCTTAAAAATTAATATAACTTAATTTTACATCATTCTCTATTTACATTGAAGTATTCATCTAAAGAGTAGAAGGAATGAGCATGTAGATAATTCTTTAACTCTGATTTAAACTTTTTAGTATCATTGCCCAAGTTTTTAATACTTTGTGGCAGATTGTTGAACACTTTTATGCCAGTAAAGTAGGCTCCTTTTTGATATACTGATAAAGTTGATGAGGGTTGTCAGCTGATGTTCCAGAAGCAGCATGACAAACACATGAAGGTGTTCCAGAAGTTCAGGGAACTGTTCCAAAAGGAGATGCAGTACCTGGAACATACTGTATCACTGGAAGAAGTGACCACAGATCCAGAAAAGCTGTATGCTGTATGGTAGCAACTATCAACAAAAGACAAACACAAGCCAAGGAGGTTCCTTGGTCTGTGCACCTCCTACTGGAGGTTTGTTACTGGATTTACAGGGATTGCTAAGAAAGTGATCCAGCTCACAGAAGAAATGCAGACTTTCCAATGGTCTCCATGGGCAGAAGCCGTCTCCTGGCCTATGAAGTCACTGTGTACAGCACTTGTCCTAGGATACCCACAGCCTGGTGAGAATTTCAGTTTGATATGGATGTGAGTAATGTGGGACTGAGGGCGTGTTGCCCCAAATGCAGGGCAGCCAGGATTATGCAGTACCTTGCTATGGTAGGATCTTACCCAAGGCTGAGAGAAACTGCATGACCTGACAAGAGTTACTGGCTATTGTTAAGATGCTGGAACACTTCAGCATGTAGAATCTCACCTGCACAACCAACCACTCTGCCCTAACCCATCTCTTCGGTTTCAAAAACCTGGATGGATAGACTGCCTGCTGGGTCCAGCATCTCCAAGAATACAATTTTACATCTGAACATCACCAAGGGTGCAAGTACACCAATACAGATGCTCTCTCTAGAAGATTCTGCAAAGACACATGTGCTCACTGACAAGAAGTCAGATGACAGTCAAGCAGTCTAGTGTTAAGAGGTGTCATTGCTACCGCCACGGATGGCTGGGACCATGCTGCCATGAAATCGATGCAAATTGCACAGGCAAATTCTACAGGAAGTGGAGGCTGGACAATGTCACAAGTGATGGGACATCACTGAATGCAATACCATACACAAGAGTTACTGAGCCCAGTGGAGCTCCCTGGTGGTGTGGCAAAGTGCCACTGGAAGTCAGCTGATGGATAGTCCAGGACAGCCGAATTGAATTTGATAGTCTAAAGGTACTGGTCAGAAGTATTTGCTAGGTGCCTGGTTCAAATCCCAGCCAGGACACCAACTATCTTGACAGATTTTTGTGGAATTATATAATCCCTTCAGGCAGCTGCCAGAATACTGCCTCCATTAGGCCATATCCTTTTCAATTCATCATCATTCTGGAATCACTGTAAAATCTGGCACTGGGCAATATGGATAATAAAAGTGTCATTAAACAACACACAAAACAGCATGTCCAAATAGTTCTATCCTGTACAAAGGTGAAGGAGCTAATGGGAGGGCTCCATGGAGATTCTTTGGGAGCACATCTGGGTTCAAAAACACCCTGGACAAGGTCAGACAACAGTACTACAGGCTACATGCAAGAACGATGTTGAAAGGTGGTGCCAAGGATGTGACACCTGCAAACCAAGACCCTTGCACCAAGAGATGAGGCCTAATGTATGAGTCCAATGTTTGGGTACAATTTGGGAGGATCACCATCAACACTGAAGGACCCTTCCAAGAGAGCAAGAAAGGAAAATGTCTTGATTACAAGAGGGAATCAATACCTCTACTACTTCTTCACCGAGTTGCCAGAGATTTATTTCATCCCTAAGCAAGAGGCACCAACAGCAGCAGGTTTTCTTATGACCAACTTCTTCTGCCACTTTGGGGTCCATAGGGAACTGCACACAGACTAGGGACAGTACTTTGAGTCAACACTCCTTTAGGTGTTATGGCCCTCTGCAACCACCATCAGACGCAAGACTATACCTATCCCTGGTGTCCTACAGAGCGCTAACCCAAAAGACCACAGGCAAGACACCTGTCAACCTGTTTGGTGTTCGGGAGGCAGTTATGGCTGCTCTACAGTCTGCTGTTTCAGGACCCCACCCCCTAAACAAAGAGCAATTCATGACTGACTACATAGCAAACCTTGTGAAACAGTTGCATGACACCCATCAGTATGCCTTTCAACAGTGAAGGTGGCATGCAACAGAATGCTCACTATGACCGCCTAGCAAACTCTGCAGAATTCTAGGAAGAAGAATATGTAAGGCTGTACAGCCCGAACCAAACCAGAGGGAAGTTGCCTAAGCTGCAGCCATCCTGAGAAGGGTATTACAAAGCAACTGTCTGGATCATCGATGCAGTCTACAGGATCCAGCAACATCCTAGGTCAAAGATGACCATACACTTGAGGAGAATGGCACCATATCTAAAGGTTACTCTTCGGGCAAAGAGTCTTGAGCAGGGGACTGCATTGCATGTGTTGAGTGCAGAGAGGGGGACTGCATCACTTGCACATGTCTCTCATCCAATCAACATATCGAGACTCTCTTTGTGGCTTCTGGTATATTCATGAAATTACATGGCTGATGCCAAAGACTGTCACCAAGGAATCACTACATGTTATATAATATATAAATAATATTTATATATCTTATGAGATAAAACAGCTGATGACATTATAGATATTTTCGGTCCTGGTATGGTTACTTATTAATACAGGCAATCAGCTGGGCACATAAAATTCAGTCAAATGTACACCCGTCAGGTAAGATGACAAAAGAGACAAAGGTTAAAACAACATAATAAGTTATACATTAAAAACCGTACAAAAGGTATCAAGATTACTGTCTGTGCGAAATGTTATATTCACTATAGGTACATGTAAGTTACTGTGTAATCTAGTGTTATATTTATGAATCTCATTAAGTTAAATAAATATTTATTATTAACTGTATATAATAGTAAGGAATATATACTGGGAATATAACGTCATCATTTCCAATTTCATAATTACTGCAGTCAGTTTCATCGCCCTTCTTGTGAACTGGTATAATAACAACTCCATCCACTGATCAGTCAATATTTCCTTATGCAAAATAGAAGTAATTAGCTTATGAAACTTAGAACATAATATTTTGCCTCCTACTTGAATTACTTCTGCTGGAATTTGATCACTACCTGGCGATTTACACCTTTTCAATTTTGCAATAGCACTTTCAACCTCAAAACGGCTGGGATCTGGTATTAATGGCTCAGCTGTGTGTATTTCTATCTGCCTAACATCACTGACCCTGTGTATATCCAATAACTGGGAGTAGTTCCTCCACCTATTCAAAATGTTGTGGGAATCTGCAAGATCAGTATTCCCATCCTTCAGTGAGTTACTTCTAGGTTGGTAACCCTTCTTGAAGTCATTTATTCCCCTATACAGGTCTCTAATGTTCTTGTTCTTACTGTTTATTGCAAGCTCATCAATTTTGTCTTTCAGATATTCCCTCTTTTTGTTCCTGAAATCCCTGCTGCTTTCACATCATATAGTGTTCAGATTATCATTTTTCTTTTGGATCCTGTAACTACTGTAACTTGGCTGTTTTCTTTAGTCTAAAAATTCTAAGCATCCTTCACTGAACCATGGTTTATGCTTTTTCAGTTCATAATAACCTACACTCTCTTCCGCAGAAGTGTTGTTATTCTAACAGTTTTCCAAGCTTTATTAACATCTACCTCAGTGTCTAAGTTTTCCAAAGCCGTGGACCTATTTGAGATTTCAACACAATACAGCTCCTTACCGTCTACCTCGTTTAATTTCTTGAGATTGAAACCCTCCATATGAACTCTGTGTGTTGTTTGTTTACTAACTGCCAGTCTTTCCCTAACCTTTGCCACCACCAGGTAGTGGTCAGTATCACAGTCTGCTGCCCTGAGTGATCAGATATCAAGTATAATTGAATGCCACTTCCTATCTATCAAAATATGATCAATTTGATTGTGCATCTTCCCATCAGCAGATATCCAAATAAATTTATGAATGTTACGATGTGGGAACATTGGACTTTCGACAATAATATTTTTTTGAAGTGACAAAATTTATTACTCTAACTCCATTACTAATTTCTTGCAAACCCTCATTCCCAATTGTTGGTTTACACTAGTATTTAATCTGAAAACAATAACACAACAGTTTATAAAACAAATTAAAAGACTTATTTTAAAACCTTCAACAGGCATTACATTTGTTTTGCCCCAATTCATATCTTCCTGCTAAGAAATTCAGAACAACTTTCCAATAAATTCTTACAATTATTGTACCTTATGATGTGGTTTAACATCTAGCAGAAGTGGTGGGATCATACTGACAGCTTCCTGTCGACTGATATTTCCACAGTCTGTTTCTGATATAAGGAAATTGTGCAGACGAAAATAAGCTTCAGAACGACGGATATCCTTTCGAGTCAACTGTAACTGCCATGCCAGTCCATCTGGATACCTGTCAATAGACAATTTTTAATACATTTGGTCCTCGACTTACGACCGACTTCCATTCTGACTAACAGGTCATAAGTCAATCTGGTCATATGTCGGCCATATATTTATTAACAGTATTTTTTAACCTTTCTAATTTTTTTATCATCTTTATAATTTATTTTTAAAAACTTTTACAGTTTAGTGACACTTCACATACTTGCCTTCACTGGAAAATTAGTTTTTATTTTGCACTATGTGTTGCTATGTATTATAAACATGATATTGTAACGTGTTTCGTTACTGAAGACGCCATAGAGATTGTTAATTGGTTTATTCAACAACCTACAAATCTTGGTTACAATTAATTTAACAATGTTGCGGGGTTTCACAATTTATAACCCTATTCGCAAATCAAATCACTCTATTGTCAGTAGTCTACATGTTTTCTCAGTACGGGAGCTATACAAGTGTCACTGTGTTACACACTCCCAATTAATTCTCAGTTATCATAACTGTCACTGATTATCACACTTTTACTCGTTCACTGCTGACTAGATTCCAACTCGACTCGTAGGCTGCTGCCTTGAGAACTGTTGATCACACACTTTTACTCATTCACTGCTGAGTGGAGAACTGTCTTCGGCCGCTGATACACTTTTAACTCACTCCGGCGGCTGTGCGGTTCCCTTATATAGCCGCAGTGCTTGACTGTTATGGAATGAGTGCTTTGTCACAGTAGGAACCGGTGCCATGTCGCCGTGTTTGCGTATAGCCTAGCAACGCTGTTTACTCGCGCCATGTTACATCACAGTATGGAGGGGGGTGATGGAGCGCTGACTCACCCACCACGTCACTGCTGGGGGGGAGGGGTTCTCCATTGCACAACATGTCACACTATGATAAAAGATTTTTTTCATTTTAAACAAGCTTTGTTTGGCCTATTTCATGCGCAGAAGAATGGTGTACACAAGAAAGTTATCAAGCCTGTGTTTCACAATATGAAATATATATTTTTAATACTGTGATGAAGTTTCATGCAACCCCTGGAACACATACCAGGGAAGACATGAAACTTGATGAGACCTGCTAACATGCAGTATTTGCTAGTATGTAATTTGCATTATGTTCACAGAAGTAATGTTGCAGAAGAAAAGTCTGTTTCAATATGCAGTATTTCTATATATTTACTCACATTATATGGGAAAGCATATTAATGAAAGATTAAAAGAAAACATTTCTCTGAAAACTGCTATATGGTAATTACTAACAATAATTATTAACATTTATTTAATAATTGAACATTAATTTAGAATTTTCTCAATCTCACATCACTTCTAACACTGTATTTCTAATTAAGAATATACAGGATGTCCCAGGAGGAATGGACCAAACTTCAGGAGGGTGTTCCTTATGTTAAAGTATGCCGATATAACCCAAAACACCTATGTCCAAAGTTGAATGGTTACGGAGATAATGGCCCAAGAAAAGTGTGGTCTTCTGGCAGGTCCACGCACTGTACCTCTCAGCTGAGAGACCTTATCTATGTTTGTCCTTGAGTGCCGTGATTCACCCTAGCCGTACGTATGTAGTTGGCTTTATCAGAACGCGCAGTCAGCCACGTTACGTCAGCGCTTGCCATTCATGTGTCATGTATAGTGCTTGGAAACCCTAAGGACAATTATGACATGGCGAGCGAGTATTTTGTACTTCAATTTTATGGCTTCATGTCACTCACAAGTTAGTTTGATGTTACGTAATTATTAACATTACATAATCCACATATTCCTGCCAGTTTTAATATGTATTTTGTAATCAACAAGTGTGCAACGCCGGTCAAAGTTTAACACTTCTCTGGCCATTATCTCCATAACTGTTCGACTTTGGACATAGGTGTTTTGGGTTATAGCGGCATACTTTAAAATAAGGAACACCCTCCCGAAGTTTGGCCCATTCCTCCTGGGACACCCTGTATATTTAGCACTTTCCAATTTACCATATTTCACTTCACTGAAATTACATCAGAAACCTTTGCTGCAAAAGGAATTACGGGAGAAAATCTTATGAGTTCACCACAGTGTGTTCCACATATCAAATTTTGAGCTACAACTTACCTTTATGTTCAGTCACCACTATAGTGTGTATAACTGCACTCTAGTGGTAGCAGTACAGTAAAAAGTTTAATGTACAAATGTATCACCTGATGATGACCAAAAGAGCAGAAACATGTTGTAATATGCTATATATGAGGACTATTCTGAAAGTAACCTCCAGTGAACTGTTAACAAAAGAATGAGAAAAAATAATTCTATTACAAACAAAAAAGATACATACTTAAGCTACTTCTCAATGTAGTCACCGCCAGAACTGAGGCACTTGTCATATTCAGGAATAAGTTTTTTATGCCTCTGTCAAAGAAAACTGCCACCTGTATACTCAGCGATGTTGTGACACCTTCCATCAACTTCTCATTATTGCTGAAGTGCTGTGATCCCAACCACTTCTTCAGGTAAGTAAACAGGTGGTACTCGCTCAGAGCGAGATCAGGGCTGTAAGGAGGGTGGTCAAACAACTTTCAGTTGAAATGCTCCAGCAGTGCCTGGGTGCAAGCAGCTGTACGCAGAACCACACAGTCGTGACTCAGCAGTACACGAGATATCCTTTGTTCACAGTACACAGTACACAGTATTTTAGCATTTCACATCACACTTCTGATGTTATTCTTGTCCCATTGCATGAATTCCACCATCGGCTCTCCTTTCCTGTCCCAGAAAAAAACTGATCTAAATGCCATGTTCCATCTATGAAACTCTAAAAATGTATACCCATTCAACTGTTTATTAGAAATCACTTCATGTTTCAACCATCCAACTGGTCATCATCAGGTGATACAATACTTTTAAGTGCTTTTGAATTACAAACATTTTAACTAATGTATGGGCCCATATTTACAATCGTTTCTGTCTACTATGTATGCTGGATTCATTGATATAAATCATTAAAATTATAAAGTTGGTATATTATAATGTAAATTAGATAAAACTGATCTCATAATCGTGAAGTAAAATTAAGTAAAATGTAGTCTGAGTCAAAATTGCTACAAGGGTGTAGTCCTTCAGTGTTGTTTATTATCTGTGATACATGTGACACTTTGGAATTAGGAGCAATGTAATTATTACACAAGTCAGTAATTCCATGCAGTAATGACACTTTTTTCTTAACAATAAGCCCCTCTTGTACTTACAGTCAGATGGGTGTTACTTAGCCTATTAGGCTATGGTCCTTCACTTGTGTACTCTTGGGCTGCATAGCTTAAACTGTGTGTGTCTGGTCTCTGCATTTTCCACTGTTAGATTTGCTGTTGAGAGGAAGGGGTGAGCAATAGGGAGTTAAAAGGGGGTATTATCGGTGTGGTGGGATGGGGTTTGGTTATTGGTCATGGAGAAGTTACAGTTCGACCAATTTTTGATAATAATTTCAAATATAGGGCTATATGATTCAAGTAAAGCTTCATGTAATTCTAATCCTAGCTTGTGTGCTTAATATATATGGTAACTTTCCAGCACAGTTATCATTCTTCCTTCGTACTGAAAGTGCAGCACTTCAAGCGTTCCTTCCATATTCATATATTTGTGCCCTGTTATCTGAATGTGTGGGGCAAATTTGGAGTCTTCCCCATTGTTTTTTATTTCTCTGATATGTTCTTTGTACCACATTTTAAACAGTCACCCTGTCTGCCTGATGTATATGTGTGGGCATTCCCCACATTTTAACCAGTACATTCAGCTTAATTCATATTTATTGGTTACCATCTTCTTTGTTCATAGATGGCTCCTTAATGTATTCTCTGTCTTGTATGCTATCAAAGTAACTGCACTGATTATTTACAGTATACATACAGATTTAAGTCTAGATCTATATTAACAATCACGGGGCTACCGCTATTATAGAATAAGATGGTTATTAGAATGTGCTACAGAAGGACAGATGGGCATTGCCTAAGCCTCTTTTGTATTTACATTTTTTCCCCTACAATTAAAAAAAAATTGTATGCTATCTTCAGCTCAATACTCCTAAACAACTTAGTTATCGTTCGGACTGCTGGGCCATGGTAGGTGAATGTGACTTGTTTACTTCTCCTATACTTCATAGTCTTGTTCTTGGGTGGTTTTGGTTTTCCATAGTTCTGCTCCCTGTTTATGGGGTAGCACAGAGAGTAGACAGGAACAAAGTATGAGCCCATATGTTAGTTAAAATGGTTGCAATTCAAAAACACTTGAAAGTATTGTATCATCTGATGATGACCAGTTGGATGGTCGAAACATGTGATGATTTTTAATAAACAGTTGAATGGTCACACATCTTTAGAGTGCCGTACATGCAACAGGATGGACTCTATAAAGATCTGTTTAAACTTTTTTGACTTGTTTGGTGAATGTGTGGGCATCCATTGCTTTCACTGCTCTTTGGTTTCAGCATTCAGCATGAAGCCCAGGATTTATCGCCTGTTACTCTTATGATGTGATTGAGAAATTCATCACCATCTTTATGGCATCACTCTAAAAAAGTCAAAGATGAAACAATTCCCTTCATTTTGTGTACACCCATGGGAATTTCTGGAAACCAGCATGTGCAAAACTTGTGATAATCTTATAGAAAACAGTGCATGCAATTTGTGGAAATTCAAATGAAAACTCTGAAATTGTGAAATGCTGTCTTTCACAAATTTTTTGGTCAACACTTTGAACAAGATCACCACTCACTACAGATGGCTGACCATTTCACTCTTCTTTCTGAACATTTGTTTGCCCATCTTTGAATATTCTACATCAATGTCTTACAGTTCCTTCACTCATTACATCTTGGCCGTAAATCAAGCATAATTCATGATGGATTTCCGCAAGACTCATCCTTTTAGCATAAAGAAAGCAGATAACAGCACAAATTTTGCAGCTGATGGGATTACCAATTGCAGGACACATCATAACTCACTTTGTTGAGAGAAGAACAAACACCAGGTGAGCAGTTATGTGATGGTTTACAAGGCAGTAAGTCATGTGATGCTACCTTGCATGTGCAAGCTGTCCCCCAATCCTACATTAGTTGCCTAAAATAAACGAAGGCTACGTTCCAAAGAGTCCTCATATACAGTGTCATTATACACACTACTGTGGTGACAGAACATAAAGATAAGTTGTACATGCACAATATGATGCTCAGAGACAACATTTACAGCATTTTTGAACCACAAGACTATAAGGCACCACAAGCACATACGCTTTGAATACTGCACCATTCACAACAAAAACATGGCAGCCACATATATCTGTGAGATGGGAGTGACAACACCACATGATATAGGACCATACAGGATCTTCAAAAAAGTATACAGCATATGTTATGGTATTCTTTTTATGGCATGTAGAACAGAAATGTGGCTGCCTGAAATCTAGAGACTTTCATTTCATGGCGATAACTAATGAAACACCAGAACAAGTCATGCAAAATTTGGTGCCTGTATAAGTCACAAACACACCTACATTTCAGACAAAACTGAGCCAAACTTTGAGTTTATATCTCTCAAATTCAATGTATTTAAGTAAATATCACAAAAACAAAGTAACAGATCTGTAGGACCACAAACCTATTAATAAGGAAGTAGGTTTTATGAATCATTATGATGTCTTAACTGAGATGATCAAAAATTGAATACAATGTTACTTCTTTCAATAAATATCATTCTGAAAGTCTACTTCAAATTCTCTGCAGTTTCATAAGCATATGTTTGTTTTCACATGAGCTATCCAAACAGTTTTACTTGGCATCACAATCAGAATTCTCCACATCAGAGTTTGGATCCTCTGACAACATTCCTTCTGTCTCTTTCTAATCTGACAGAACTGCAGAGATAAAAAAAAAAACTTCCTTAGATACTCCCTTATACACACTAAACTCAACAGCATTCTGAAGTGGTACAGGTTGGTATATGAGGTTTGTTCAAAAAGTTCCAGAAATGAGGGCATGGAGGAGAAGTGCACTGGTCATGTTAAATGTTGTTTGAATGATCCTGCAAACTGGCCATTAGTTATGGAAGCCATTTTGGTTCTAGTAAATAGGATGTTCTGTTTAGTTTTCATAATTGGTTTTGTGATCGACGTACTGTTGTCATGAGACATTCATTATGGTGTCCGTAAAGGAACAAAGAATTTGTGTTAAATTCTGTTTCAAAGTAGGGAAAACAGCTACAAAAACCCACAACATGTTGTGCGAAGCTTACAGTGATTATGCCTTGAGTCAAACAATAACTTCCAAATGGTTCAACCTTTTTAAAAATGGAAGAACTTTAACAGACGATGAGTGATCTAGTGTTGTGCCCTGGATATTAAGGGGTATGATTTTATTTAACAAGGGGCGATATTATGTCCAGTTTACTAGAAATGTATTATGTTTTGTAAATTGGAATATGTTAAGTGAACCACAGATTGGCTAGCCAGAAACCAGAGTTGACATCACCACTGGATGCAGCACATTCCTTAGACACCTGGCTTCAGTTCTCTAGTTGATAGAAAATGCTGGCAAATTGAGTGAACGACACAGAGGCAAGTCTCACTTTTGCAGGACAGGTTATCAGCCAGGAGGAATTTGCCTATTTTATGGTATGAGTGGGCAGCATTTTCCTGAGTTGTGAGAAAGCTGGGTTTTTTGGGGGCTCAAATGGGAGAAGCTGCAAGTACTCTGACTTGAGGTGTCACTCAGAGCAATCTGACTCGAGCAGCTGCCCAGGACAGTCAAACTGGAAAATCAGTTGTGTGATAGAGCTTGTGGGAAGGAGCTGTGATGGCACCATTGTTCATAATTTTTACCAACCTCAGCATGAGTGAGTATCTTGTCTGTATCGAGTCATTGAGTGATTATCAGTATGGATCCTGGTTCAATGATGGTTAGGATAAAAAATTTGGTTTGTGCCATGTATGTTTAGTCAACTATGAGTAGTAAATTTTAAGAGGTTCATGCAGGGTGTGTAATCAAAGATTGTGTGTGTGTGTGTGTGTGTTAATACAAGGTGGTTCATATACATATGACCAGGACTGATCTGTGTGTAAACAAGCCACACTGCGCAGAAGCTGTGCGACCTTGAGAGAGTGAAGCCACAACCTCCACCCTCCCTCCTGTTTGGGTTAGAACCTGTTCAGTCCTGTCTGGGAGTTGCTACAGTGATGAGCAAACAGAAGGTACCGTGGAGCATGGAACAACGCATTGTGATCAAATTCCTCGTTGGAGAAAACGTCCCGTACACTGAAATTCACCACAGACTCCAACAACAGTATGGGGAAGAGTGTCTCTCATGGAACCGTGTGTTTGACGGACATGAACAAAATGGCGTACATGTAAGCTGCCAGTCATCTCCTACAGCAGTTTGAAGATGAAGGTGATGAATTCTTAAAGTCTATAGTGACCACCGATGAAACGTGGGTACACTACGTCATTCCCGAGTCCCAGCAGTTATCATGTGAGTGGCAGCATATCAGTTCTCCCAAATCCAAGAGAGTGTGGAGGAGCCGTTCAGCAGGAAAAGTGATGGCAAAGACAATGCAAGTCCCCATACGGCCAAAACAACAATGGAAACCCTCCAGAAACTGAAATGGAACCTTCTGACACATCTGCTGTACAGTCCCAATTTGGCCCCAAGTGATTTCTACCTGTTCAGAAGGCAAGTATTGCCTCACTGCATGGAGCAAGAGATTTCCACAGATGTCTGATAGGGGGTAAGTACAGTCAGTGAACCCCATCTGGGGCACAACACTAGACAACTTCAAAACTCAAACCTCTGACTGCCCAGGTGAAAAATATTATTTGTGTAAATCGTTGACTGACTGTCCAAGAAGTTGCAGAAGAGGCTGGAATATCCACTGGTTCATGTCACACAATTTTAATGAAGATTTAGGAATTCATCAAAATTTGTGCCAAGACTCTTGACCGCTAAAATCTTTTGAAAAATGTCATTAATGGTGACAAGAGTTATGATGTTGAAACCAAACAACACTCCTCATACTGGAAGAGTCCTGCTTCGCCTCACCCCAAGAAAACACGACAGGTGTGCTTGCACGAGAAAGCAATGCTGCTTTGTTGTTTTCAATCAGTGAGGCACTGCATTATGAATTCCCTCCTGAAGGTCAGACAAACAAGATTTCTAGCTGGCTGTTCTGAGACGTCTGTGGGATGCAGTATGAAGAAAGTGACTAAAATGTTGACTGCAGGAGGATGGCTCCTCTATCACGATAATGTGTCTGCTCATACAGCT
This sequence comes from Cryptotermes secundus, assembly GCF_002891405.2. Classification (NCBI taxonomy): domain Eukaryota; kingdom Metazoa; phylum Arthropoda; class Insecta; order Blattodea; family Kalotermitidae; genus Cryptotermes; species Cryptotermes secundus. The sequence goes on from NW_019739949.1 coordinate 488,601, forward strand.
CTGTCATAGACAATTCTTGGCAAAATATTCAATTCCTACCCTTCCACAACCCCACTTGTTCACCTGACCTCACCCCTCCTGACTTTCTTCTATTCCCTAAACTCAAAATTACCCAAAAAGGAAGAAGATTTCACACAGTGGAATACATAATCACTAATGTGACAAAGGACATGAAGGTGATACCACAGATACCTTTCAAAGAGTGCTTCAGAAAGTAGAAAAGGCAGTGGGAGAGGTGCACTGCTGTGCAAAGGGACTCTTCTGAAGAGGATAATATTCAATAAGTTCTAAGTAAAAAAAGATATTACTTACAAACAAATTTTGGGACCTTTGTGAACACACCTCAGAGGCACCACTTTGGCATTTACTTGGGACATACTTGGCCTGAATTTCAGCCAGGGCAAGGGGCTATGCTACCTGAAATTTCTATAGTATTCCTAAGTCCCTATATGAAAACTGCCAGGATAGTACCTTGAATAGGCCACGACTGCTTCCTTCCAAATACTTTCCAATTCATCATTCATCAGTCATCATGCTACCACCTGACACCATACAGTCTCAACAATGACAATGTCATTAAATAACTCAACCTCAGCATTCACATTGGCTCTGGGAATGGTATCTAATACAGCAACACAGAATGATGTGAACTGCATCCATGCATTGGGGCTGGGACTGCTCAACTGGTATACTTACTAGGCTAGACAACTGAGGAACTGGGGTTTGATTTCTGCAAAAGCAGAGATTTTACTCTTTGTTCAAAACTCCTCTGGGGCCTACCTAGCATACTACCCAATGGGTACTGTGGGCTCCTTCCCTTGGGATAAACTGGCTGATGTGTGAAGCTGACCACTCACCTCCATATAATGTAGAGATTATGAACATGTGGATCTTTACCTACATTCTTGGCAGGAGTAACTGTGACCTGTGTAGTAATGACGGGTAGTAATGACGCCATCCTCTATGAGGTTGGCCGAACTACGGCTGTGTCTTTGGTGGGGACAAATCATGGACCAGGCATGCGTTGGGGCACAGCTTTGGGACACCTCCTCGTGGTCCCACTGGGCAATGACAGTCTCGGGGTCTGGACTAGTATGACTAGCCGGGGACTGGCAGCTAAGTTCCCATAAAGGTCATTGGCATTTCTACGACCAGAGCCTCTTATGCGGCAGCATAATGACTCTTGGGTATCACTACGGTCTACCCGGGACAAATATGGGAGAGTACTCGTACAGCTCTGGCTGTTTGAGCTGTCTCTCTAGAGTACCAATAAGGTGCCTCAAGCTTTCGGGCTCAACACTCTAAAATGGTCTAACCAACCCATGTGGAAGGGTTCGAATGGGGGGAGCTTATATGCCACCCCCAAGGGAGACTCCTTCATGCAGGTTTCCCTGGTCGCAACCCTGCCCAAGCAGGGAGAAACCCCCACCGGCACCTTTAAAAGGCCAAGGTCGGAGGGCAGTACCCCTACAGAAACGGCCAGAACTCTGAAGAAGCCCAGGGACTGTAAAGGACCAGGGACTTACAAGGAGGCTATGACCAACATAAAGGTAGCTATCTTCAGGGAAACATCCTGAAGATAAGCTAACAGATGATGACTAGAACTCCATTCTGGAAGCCCTGGAGGAGGTGTTATGTAGGACTCCACTAGGAGAACTACCACACCTGAAGTCTTACAGACTGGATGGAGGTGCACTTATTTATATATGCACTGACCAACAGTCTGGCCAATGACTAATCAAAGATACTGACAACTACAGGCTGGAATCGGGGGTCAGGCTGAAGACTAATGATGCCAAGAACCTATCCAAACCTGTTAAAGTGGCTCTCAGGATTAGGGACAAAGTTGCCCAGAATCAGGAAAAGCTGCTGAAATGGATCGTGAACCTTAATCCAGGACTCCACACTGAGTGCTGGAGGGTACTCAATAAGCCATCTGAGCTGAAAGGCCAGAGGCTTATCTTACTCATAGACTGGGACTCTTATACTATTATAAAACAGGACTGGACATAAGATCTTTATAGGACTCTTAACAGGGAACTTAAAGTGCTGAAAGATCCTGAAGTTCAGCACCAAAAAGAAACTGTGCTAGACACAGCATTCTCAAAATCTGCCTCTGAGGGGGAGGAAGATGATATACCCACTCCCTCGTCGGATGACTGAAGTAGAGCAAATCAGGGGACCCCTTCGAACAGAACTTAGTCTGAGAATAGGGAGGAAAGGAAGATGTAAACTGACCACTCCCCTGAATGGAAAGGATAATAAATAAACAGATATACAGGCACAAATAAACTTAAACATAACCAAATACAATATACACACACAACATAAAATTCCTTCAGACTAACCTACACCACAGCAAAGCAGCCATGATAACTTTATGCCAGCAGCTAGCTGAGGGAAAGGCAGATGTAGCACCCATTCAGGAAACTTGGTTATACAAGGGTCAAATAAGAGGCTTAACCAACACAGGGGGTCTACTCTGATGCACCTGGTAACAATGCAAGATCCTGTATTTATATCAGGAATCATATTAATGCCTTACCTTTGCTGGAGCTCTGTTCTAGGGATGAAAAGGCAGTGAGGATAACATACACATATCAAAGAGGTTGCAAGGAGCTGATTGTTGCTTCAGCCTACCTTCCATAAGACTCAGATGAACCACCACCAACTAAGGAAATGAGGGACATTATAGACCACTGCTATAGCAGGAAAAAGCAACTCATTGTTGGGTATGTTGCCAACACACACCACATTTTGTGGGAGAGCACCGGCACCAGCCCAAGGAGAGAAAGCCTTATGGAATTTCCAAACCATGGTAATGAACCCTACTTTGTGGTCTGCAATAGGAAGGAGGTTATTGACTTGACACTAGAGACAAATAAAATAGGAAACCTGGTAAGTAATTGGCATGTATCTGGCAAGCTGTCTCTATCAGACTACAGATACATATGCTTTCAAACAGGTAACATAACAACAAAAAGTTATCTTTAGAAATCCTAGGAGAACCAATTGGATGCCATACAAGGACAACCTAAAGGTGAATGTGGAGATTATTTTGCAAAGTATAGGCACGATAACGGACATAGATCGATCTGTCAACCAGTTGCAATGGGCCATTATCTTGTCCTATTATCATAATTGTCCAGCCAAGACCACTTGCTCACCAAGAAATGCACCTTGGTGGAATAAAAAGCTGAGTGGGCTAAGAGCTAAAACAAGAAAGCTATTTAATATGGCAAAAAGAATAGGGCACTGGGACACCTACAAGGAAACTCTTACCTGTTATAATAAATAAATAAGGAAAGACAAGCTATCTGCATGGAGAAGGTACTGCCAGATCAGTGATTTGCTGGGCATTGCCAGACTCATGAAGGTCATGGCAAAACAGACAACCAATAAGGTCAGTACTATCAAACAACCTGACGGTAAGTATACCCAAATTGGAAAAGGGACACTGAAAGAACTGTTCAGCGTTCACTTTCCTGATTCAAAGCTGATTCATGATTTAGGTGATGGGCAGGGCCAGCAGAACCTGGGCGTAAGTGGACACATAACGAACAGGGGAGACTGGAACCTGATCAAACAGGTAATCAATCAATCAAAAATTAGATGGGCATTAGGTGCCTTCAAACCATTTAAGTCTGCAGGAACAGATGGAATTGTACCAGCACTTCTGCAGCAAGGGGTGGAACATTTAGTCCCACATGTATGCCGCATATTCAGGGCATGCTTGGCGTATGGGTGTACACCTACGGCCTGGAGGCAAGTCAAAGTGACATTTATTCCAAAGCCTGGGAATCCTGATAATACTGAAGCTAAGGCTTATCATGCTATCAGCCTATCAGGTAATTTGAATGCTAAACACCCATTTTGGAATAGCAGAGTTTCAAACCCCTCAGGATTGAAACTCATGGATTTATTTAATATGAGTGATTTCGAAATCTCAGCACCACAGTGCCCCACTCATTATTCCCCTACGGGAAATGGTGACATGCTGGATATTGTGGTCCACAAAAATATCAGAATGTCAGATGCCATCGTCTCCAATATTTTGGATTCAGATCACCTACCAATAGTATTCCACATACTGGATCATGTTAACATTAGGAACCTACCGAAAAATTCACAGATTGGGAGTGGTTTCAAAGCCTCGCCTCTGAGTTAATATCACCTAAAATAGAAATTAAGTCTGGGATAGAAGCCGATAAAGGGACATGCAACTTTGCAGCCTCTATTGCTTCGGCATATAGGTTGTCCACAAGAGAAGTTACACTTTCGGACATAAACAACGATCTTCCTGGTCTAGATCGCCTGCTAAAACATAAGCAGAGGCTGCGAAAAATTGTGGCAAGAAACCAGGGATCCAGCATGCAAGACGGCACTAAATTGAGTCACAAAATCAATCAGTTGAATGACCCAAAAAAGGCACTTGAACGGTGGGAAACAAAAATAGGTAACACTGAAGTCACACCTCATGGTATATGGACAATTGCGAAATCCCTCCTAAAGAGGGATGGACCAAGGGCACCAACTGCTATTCATGGTTCTTCTGGCCTTAAATTTCACCCATTCAAAAACGCCAACACAACTGCTGATTGTTTGGAAATTCAGTTCACGCTGCACGATCTGTGCAACGATAACCATGAATGGCAGGTGGAGGCAAGAGTTCAAGCTCTGCTCGAAACCATAGATGACAAACCCCCTCAAAGAATCAGACCATGTGACATACAAAAATTGATAAACTCCTTGAAATTAAGAAAAGCCTGTGGAATTGATGGCATCCCAAATGAATGCCTCAGGCAACTTCCAAGGCGATCACTGGTTCACCTAACTCATTTATTTAATCACTGTCTTCGGCTCTCTCATTTTCCAAATACTTGGAAGGAAGAAAAATTAATAACTTTACCAAAACCTGGTAAAGACCCAAAATTCCCACAGAATTTATGTCTGATCAGCCTCCTGTCCACGACAGGAAAACTATTCGAAAAAGTAATTTTGAAATTACTACAAAAACATATTGAAGAAAGAGGCCTGCTCAACACAAGCCAGTTTGGTTTTTGTGCACGTCACAGCATGATATTATAAGGTATGAGGCTGGCGGACCACATAACCTTTAATTTCAACAATAAAATGTCTACAGCTGGGGTGTTCTTGGACATCGAAAAAGTCTTTGATACCACGTGGCACTCAGGCTTGCTGTATAAGTTATCAAAATTGGAATTCTCAAACAGTTTGACCAAGCTTATTGGCTCCTTTCTTTCTCAATGTAAATTCAGGGTTTCGGTTGAAGGTGAAATGACAACCCCAAGGGAAATGCAAGCAGGGGTGCCACAAGGTTCAGTTCTTTCCCCTACTCTTTTCAATTTGTACATAAATGATGCCCCCCAAACACATGGTGTTCACTTGGCCCTCTTTGTGGATGACACCTGTCTGTATGCGACAGATCACAAGGAGGGTTTTATTGTTAGAAAACTCCAGCACAGTCTCAGCTCAATGGAAACCTGGTGTGAGCGTTGGAATATTAAAATTAATGAAGATAAGACTCAGTGGGGTCTACTTCTCTCGTGGTCGTCGACCGCCTGAGTCTTGTCTCACTCTAAATGGACAAAATATTCCATTTGTAAATAATGCAAAATATCTACGTGTATTCCTTGATAAGAGAGTTACATGGAGATTGCACATAGAAATGATTGAAGCCAAGGCCTTCAGAACATTCATTAGAGTATATTCCCTATTCAAAAGTGAGCGATTGAGCGTTAACATTAAAACGACCCTCCACAAAGCTCTTACTAGATCCGTAATGACTTATGCCCGGGATAGCGGCCTCCGTAGTCTAGAGGTAATGTTCCCACCTCATGACTTGTGGTACGCGGGTTCAAACCCGGTGGAAGTCGTGGAATTTTTAAGGGCGGAAAAATTCAGGGAACAAGTCCTCCGGGAGGGACTTTAAGCCGTGGGTCCCATGTCGTAGCTTTACGGCACGTAAAAGAACCTCATATCTCCAAAGGAGGTCACTGAGCCAAATTCAAGGACATTTCCCGCCCAACAGTAGTCTCTAACGCCTCTGATAGATGGGGCAAGCATTATAGATACGGCCAAGACAGTAGAGGCCGAACTCACTGGCTCGGTCGGGACTGACAGTACGCACCAATATGGGTAGGGTATAGAGACTGGTAGAATATCATAGAGGGAAGCACAATGGACCAATACTGGTCTAAGTGCATGGGGAAACCCACCCTCTCCAGTAAGTAACTAACTAACTACGCCTGGGAATTCGCAGCAGCCACTCATCTAGTGAAATTGCAGGGCCTGCAAAACAAGGTTCTCCACATCACTGGCAATTTTCCAAGGCGTACACCAGTCCGCGATTTGCACATGGCATTCAAAATCCCATATGTATATGATTATATAACAAAATTATGCAGGCAACAAGCAGAAGTCACATAAACTCATGATAATGAGAATGTTCGCAACATCAGACAAGGCGAAGCTAACACAGAAAGTATTACTGTATTAATATTGTGATGCATTACCTTATGTCCATCACCGCGCAACGGCTACAATGGAAACTGGTGAGTTCCAACAGCAACCAATCGAATTCAAACAGACCGTTGCGAAGGAGCATTCCTGAGGCAACGGATTGCTGAACACGTGAGTTTGGAATAGGCACTTCCATGGTAACGCAAAGAACAGGGAGCCGTTGCGTAGACAATGCAGAAGCAACGAACATGTCTACCCAGAAATGAACTACAGAGAGTTCATTGTGCCTGTTACATAACAGCGGACAGTAGAAATGAAACAGTGAGGAATGGTGTCTGGTATCCAGTCCGCAGAACATCTACATAAGCCGAGAGCTACAGAGACAGAAGACAGCAAGAAGTCAGTATCGGGATAGATGTCGCCGAAGACAGCTGAGATCCAACCACGGCCAAAGATAGTTGAGACGTCACACTGAAGTATTGGGCCAGAAGTCAAGTGGTGACACATGACAATATTTTATTTTATTGTTTATTATTATTCGTTGATTTTCTATTTTGTTTGTTTATATTTGTACTTTTTTCTATCTCCTTTAACATGCCACCTACATGAAGTAAATTGAGTGGAAAAGTGTTGAATTCACAATCAAGAAAAATTGTTAGTAACGTATATAAGTATATGAAAGAGGCTGGGCCAACAATTACAGTGAAGAACATAGGAGTGGAAGTAGCAAAGGCAACAGGTGTATTGGAAAGTAGTGTCAGAAGAATATGAGAAACAAAAAATATCGAATCTGGGGCTTCCACTTCCTTTTCGACACCCCATAAAGAAAGACCTAGGAAATCTTCACTAGCCACTTTAGACAACTTTAACGAGTCTGTGGTGCGAAGAACAATTAATGATTTCTACGTAGTCAAAAAATGGATATAATAGTGTATAGTGCATACTAGTCTGCCATTCGGCACTTAAAACTTAACATCAGATGTGTGAACATCAACGAGAATAAACCACCATCACTATGCAACACAATGAGGTAAGAAGTTATTTCCTTTTGAGAACGCCTGTACTGCATTCCCTGTCACACTTGTCGGCATGCTGGAGCTCTCCCCACCACTATCAATACTTCTCTTACTCTGTGTCAGAGGACTGTCACCTCTAAGTACTAGAGCTAAACACAGACAAGAATGGAGAATGTCCTTAGAGAACTGTGAAGATCAGCTGAATACAGATGAGGACAGAGGAGCACAAAGTGACTGAAGACAAGTCTTCATATTGATTTGACAGTGGCAGTGGCGGTGATGGTGACGGTGACAGTGAAAGAGTTCTGAGTTCTCGTTGGAAGATAGCCACAGGAAGTTCGCAGAAGATTTAATGTGTGAATTGATACATTTATGTGTGCTGTAGTGCAGTGATATCTGGAGTGTGACTGTTATAGTTCCTGTGTTTTAATGTTGTTTTAATGTTGATTACAACACCCGCAACCAAACAGGGAACACACAACACGAGACACGATATACCCTGAGAATAAGAGGAACGACTCCCATAGTGGTGAAACTATACGTGGTGTTAGAATTGGGACAGATAAGATAAATAATCTTAACAAGTTTTAGTATATANCAAAGCAGAGCTATGCCTCAGAACGAGAATACTTAAGGAGGGAGCATTGGTGTTCGATGGAGAATGGTCACTGCAACATTTCATGTATAACAAAGTAACTTACAATTTCACATAATCTGCATTATTATATAAGCCTATGGATAAAAACGATATGAAAGATTTTCAACTGTTGAAACGGTTGTTCCCAAAGTAGGTTAGGCTAAGGCTCTAATAATGTGAATAAAAATGTTTCTGGACCCTCAGCCTATAATATGGGCTTGAAATGCAATTTAAAATTTTCAAAAAGTAATTATTAATGAACCTTCTATATTCATCTATTCCTGTTGCTCCAACTTTGGAGCAAAGGGCATCCACAAAACACTTCATTTCACTTTAGTTTCTTAATCTTAAGACAGTCGGTAGGACTCCTTGGACAGGAGATCAGCCCGACACGAGGCCGATACCTACACACAGAACAACACGAACAGGGAATAAACTCAGTGAGACATCCATGCCTTGAGTGGGATTCAAACACATGATCCCAGGAATTGAGCATGCGAAGACATTTCATGCCTTAAGACTGCATTTCAGGCACAAGAGATCACTGTGGTCATGGTGCAAGGGCCAAGAAGGCCCACCCCTTATACATTCATACAAGACTGCATGGCAATGAGCCTTAATGATATCTATAAAGTATATTCGTGTGATTTATTTTATGATGCTGTCAATATCTATACCATATAGCATCAGATGGTAGGACAATTCATGCACTGGAGGGGGTCTGGAAGGAAATGACCATGGTCACATTTACTTGAAGGGGATGAAGCATATCACAGAAACCTCAGTCCAAACAGCCATCTCCTGGTCAAGATTTGAACTGACCACATCCTGAATACAAGGATGGAGCATTACCACTATTTATAGTCTTTCAGGATTAAAATTAAGTCAGCATCTTTGTCAGAAAATGTTCTGGTGGCCCGTGGAAAAGCGTCAGCCCCATGGGGAGAGGGGGCATATTCCCACTGTGGAAAATGATGCTTTAAAGCACAGTAATGTATGTACAAGCTACTTTAACATTTAAAAACTCAACATCTTTCTCACAGAGCGTATTTATGTTTCATGTATTATCAGAATAAACTGCATTTATCTCTACAAAACATCATTAATTCTTTAGTATTTGTAATGAGTGTACAGTGTGTTATGTTAGGTAGAAACTTAGGTTTTGTATATTATTTAGTTGAATTTCAGGCATCAAAATATTAAAAATAACTTACCATGGTAAGCAAATTGGTTTCTTCTGTTCTATTTCCTTGTCTATTTTCTGGCTATTCTCATCTGGCTGTGATGGGTTTAAGAGACAATCCTTGAAGAATTTCCCTTTCACAATTCCCAGCAGAGCTCTTGCTTCTGATTTTGATCCAGTTATACGAAATGCTGTTGGTAAAGTTTCTTTAATTGTTGCCATAAAATTTTCCCATTCTTCATCAGGGCAGATTTGTTGCAGCTGGATTTTAAAACATGTTACAAAGTTAACAGTGATCAATTAGAATCCTATGGATCCATTCAGATAATGATGTAGATAAACATCCTAATGCAAATTCTATTTTAAATTGTTAAGATCACTGAACACAGAAACTGTGAAGAATTAAGAATTTTTGTGAAGCCTTACCAGCACTGTAAAATAGTTTGCGTATTTATTCATCTTGGATATAACATCCACAGGAGTGCATATGAATTCAAATATTTTACCTTATAATAATTTTCAAACTCTGCATTTTCTCGTACTATTTCCTCATAAGACTGCCTTGGCGCTTTCTCGTCCCATTTGTTCTGAAACACAATAACGCGCAAAATAAATGTAGTTAGATGTGCCACCTTTCATAGTTTAATATACAAGTAATACTACATCCAGATGGCGTATTTAAGGTTTATTTACTTAAATGAATACAAATATGAGTAGGCTTGCTGCTCTCAATATTCAACTTCAATGATTGCCCTAACCTCCATTTCATTTATACAACTGTTTTGAACATTCAACTCGTAATAACGAACCTCTTTAGCTCGCCTCTTCTGTGCAAAGCTTCTGTCTTTTTTCCTAGCTTTTCTACCCTTTCCCATAGCTTTAACTTCAGTACTTTAAACGATGGTAATATACGAGCATGTGCAATTACAACCACTAACTTCTACAACGGCCACAACCATCCACGGACACGGTTCGCTGTCCACCACTCTCTTCGTCAGCCATCCCCTCCCCCCCCCCTTCCGGAAGCCCGTTTAGCCGATCCATCGTGCTTGATGGGCTTGATCGTGCTTATCGTCGCTCGGATTGGAGCACAATTCTTGCAGCAGTGGTATGGAAATTTTGTATGTATTTATTAGTACTTTATTTAAAAATTCCGTTAGTAACTGCACTTATACAGTGCGTACAATCAAGTGCGCGCCGCGGCTGCAATTTGCCGTGAGTCATACCACCGCAGAACGGATGCAGTCGCGGGGAGGAGTTGCAACTCCTCACGGCAAATTGCAGCCGCGGCGCGCACTTGATTGTACGCACTGTATAAGGTCGAATCATTGGATGATAGTGAATAACGAATTGAAAGGTCGTGGAAAGATGTGGTGATGGCCCACTGCAAGGTAAAATGTAAAGCTGTCCCTGTGCTTAACTAATTAATCACTACGCCATGAAGACGTATGGGGGAGTGAATTTATAGATGCATATTTTCTTCGCCTTGGCACTAGTTGGAAGCCAGTGGTGAGCTTCACGCCCCAACGGCTTTACCCCCGGTACCCATTGTATATGAGGTTGGCTGAACCCCAGAGCCGGTCTGGACGATTGGAAAAGTGAAAATTCTTGACTCTACTGGGGCTTGGAACTCCAACCCCTCAGTCATCCAGCCCATAGCCAGTCGCTGTACTGACTACACTATCCCTATCCCACTGTAAGGGACTCTCATTATTTACCTGGAGGGACTGCTGAATCCCCATCAATGGTATCTCCACCTTATCTTGGTGGTGGGGTTTGAGAGCTCCTGAGACCCTGAGAGCTATGCCAGCGGTAGCATAGCTACTGGTAGGGCCACCCATGCTGGACAGGTCAAGGGGTAGGAGCCAGACAGAGAGGAATACCCTGGTCCTTCAGGTTGGGGGTTGGGTGTGAGGCTAACGACCTCACATTGTAAAAAGTAAATTATTCAGAAATCCGAGGAAAGAGTAGCTGGATGGACCTATTCAAGACAACCTGGAAAATGTTTAAAGGATTTGCGATTTGGATCTTGGAATGTACTATCTCTTTACAGAGCCGGAGCACTAAAAATGCTACTTGAACAACTAGATAGCTATAAACTAGATATCACTGCTATACAAGAACTGAGGTGGTTTGGTAAAGGAGTCATGGAAAAGAGGGATCATGTTGTATTCTATAGCTGTCAGAAGAAGAGTCGCGTGTTTGGAACAGGTTTTATTGTTAATAAAAAAAGGAAGCATCTTATTTTAGACTTCCAGACAAAATCTCACAGAACATGTAGGCTACAAATTAAGGGAAAGTTTTTTAACTATAGCCTTATTTGTGCACATGCGCCAACTGAAGATAAAAGTGATGAGGAGAAAGACTCCTTTTATGATGAATTGGATGAAATATGTGGCGAATGTCCAAAAAGGGATTGTAAAATAATCATAGGCGACATGAATGCTAAAGTGGGGAATGAGGATGTACAGTATATAGACCGGTTATTGGAAAACATAGCCTACATAACAAGTCAAATGATAATGGGATGAGATTAATAAATGTTGTGTCCTCAAGAAACATGGTAATAGGTAGTACAATGTTTAATCATAAGGATATACATAAACGAACCTGGAAATCCCTTGATGGAAATGTGTTTAATCAAATTGATCACATCCTAATAGATGTAAGACATTGTTCAGATTTGATGGATGTCAGGAGCTACAGGTGAGCCAACAGTGACTCTGATCATTACTTAATAATATCAAGATTAGAAGTCGAATATCTAATGCAAGGAAGATACATGGATCCCAGGCTAAGAAATTGAATTGTGGAAAATTGGTGGAACAAGGAGTTGCAACCAGATATACTGGATTAATTGGTGAATGCCTGGCAGGTCTCTCTGATAGTGAGGATGTCAGTGAAGCTTGGAGGGGCCTCAGAGATGTTATTATAAATGCTGCTGGTGCAGTCTTAGGAAGAATGGAAAGGATAAAGTATAAGAATTGGTTTGATGGAGAGTGTGAGCAAGTGACAAATGAAAAAAAAACAGGCATATAAGAGAATGCAGCAAAGGAACCATACTCGAGGGGTCGTGGAAGAATACAATGAAGCAAGAAGAAAAGAAAAAAGATTGCATAAAAAGAAGAAAGGGAATGTGATAAACAAGAACTGATTGAACTGGAGCGTTTAAGAAGTTCAAACGAAATTAGAGCATTTTATCAAAAACTAAACAAGAGTCAAAAGGACTTTCAACCTAGAACAACCTTATGTAGAGATAAAGAAGACACAATATTGAGTAGCGATGAAGCAATACTGGAAAGATGGGTGCAATATTTTGAGGAATTATTAAATAGTAACGCCTCTGAACAAGTGGAAGGTATGGCCATAGACCGGAATCAAGGAAATTTTGAAGCTGAAGAGCCAGCGCCAACCATAAAAGAAGTAGAACAAGCTATCAAAAAATTGAAAAATAATAAAGCTCCAGGAATGAATCTCATCACGGCAGAATTAGTGAAATTTGCAGGCCCAGAATATGCCAAGCACTTACATCAGCTA